>NC_142520.1:33750167-33827667 GCF_964205215.1 Stylophora pistillata
ACGGTTTACGACTGGCGAAAAAACTGACCAAGTAGGGGCTAATCAGAACGCTCCGATTTACCTTGTCATATAATAATTATATGACGTGTGAGTGTTACCTCCCCGCTCAACATATTTACCTGCTGATGTGCTGAAATTCGAAACTGCATGAGCAGATCTCTCCTGAATTTCCATTGGGTCTAATAAAAATTGACAACTAAATAAATGTATGTTTAAGCTACATAAATAAACTTATATATGCCAAGGTAGACTCTACCCCCACATTTATTTATTTATTTATAAACTCATATATATTTATTTATTCATATATTTAGCCAAGTGAATGACTAGATATCAAATATTTTTGTTTAGATGCACTGCATATCTGATTGGAGAGGTCAAAATTGTGTATTTGCCTTGGGGGACAGCATAATGTCATTGTGAATAATGTTTCTTGCCCATGCTCAAGTCTTCAAAACTAAAGAAAATGCTGAGAAATCATCTCTATGCAGAGCACCATAACCTACACAAGTATATCCCAACATAGGTCTGGGACCCGAGGGTCTTAATAAGCGGTTTGAAAAGATAAAGGTAATACGAAATAGTAGGCGGCCAATTCTTTGCAGGCGCGTTTTGCGCGCAACTGACTAGGAACTATTCAGTTTCCAGAGTTTGCACGAACCTTAACCCAACTTCTTAACGTGGAATTGACTCCAAAATCTAAGCCTGTTACTGGTCAATGATGCGTACATTTCCTCCGGTACAGTAAACGGCTGCTTAGCACAAGTTCTTTGGTGCTATTTCAAAAATCGAACGATTTTCTTTGAAGTAAAAGGAAGCCCACTAGCGCATGGTGTTGGTCAGCTAGGTTCCAAACGCAAACCAAACAATGTTTGCAATATTTCGTGTTGTGACACTTGTCCACTTACTAATGATAATCAGTTGTGCTGGAGCTTAAGAGCATGATCATAAATTTTCTCTTCTCCCAGCAGCAGAGAGAACTGATTTGACTGTTCATTTGTGTGCTACTTTTTATGTTTAATTTCAAACCTGAAGAAATGTTTTGTTGACGATTTTGATCTCCTTTGCATAGAGGGATCCCCATAGCTGAAAAAGAACACAAAGGAAAATACTATGCATTCTATCCAGATCATGGTAGCGTTAATTCATCATCCAAATCTATCCGTCGAACTAAACCACGTACTACACACCGTTGCACATGCGTTGACATATTTAAGTTTCGCACAGCATCCTTCGACTACAGGTATTGATCACTATCACAACTACGATAGTCATCGACGTTATCATTTGAACTCTTGAATGCGACTCGTAATATAAGAGTATAAACAGTCAAATGAAATTACCATCCTCTACACAATGTAAACAACTTACACTTCCTTTAGTAGACAAGCTAAACAACCGAGAGGAGAGAAATAAAAGCGGTAGATTTATGAATACAAGCCAGCCACGGAAATATTACAGCCGGCTTGATGAACATAGCACACGATTAAATTGCTCCATTGATTAAAATTCACGCTTAGTTTGTTATGAAAATGCTTCTCAAGCATATCAAGCTCCCCAGCGGAATTTTCTCACGAGTACGTTTCTTGTTCAAGGTTTGGACAATAGTTTCAGCCCTCTGAAGTTCTAATGGAAATCTCTGAGGAAAAAGCAGCAAACAAACTCGCACTGGAATGTTTATCCAACATACTGAATCTTTACACTATCTTGAAACCCGATTAAATTTGATCTTGCTTCGCTGTTAGCGTCAATTACAATTATGTATAACTTTATACACGCTGGTATTTAAACTGAGGCAGGTTGTGGTGGGCATCTTTGCAAATGAGGGTACTGCAACAACCACTTTCATGAAAACAACTTCTGAACCGCTGCATTTAATCTTACCTGTGACATAGAAGTATGGATTGAACCAGTCTGATACTCAAATCTTCAGGGAAAGTTTATCCACAACTGGAGAGTTTCTCTCAGCCGTGAGTTTCTTTCTGCTGAGTTATAAAACCTAAAAGACTTGTAGAAAACTACAGGGCAATTTTGCAAACGAGAAATTCGACAAGACGAGAGTCGGAAGACGAATGACCCTCAATAAAGCGCTTCCTTCGATTTCTAGAACTTGGATATGTATCGTGACATTTGCCTAATAACAACCGTCACATGACCTTGACGACGGAGATCAAATTCGCAACTGTCACGCGATCATTCGTTGAGCCTTATGCCTTTCAGTGCGGTTGGATTCTTCTGACCCCTGCAGGCCAATCTTTATTCAGTTGATAAATTTTATTTCTTGTGTTAATCTTGGTTAGATCATTATCATTTTCGTGACTTTTTTTGTGGTTAAACCGACAAATTTCCCAAAATAAAAGAAACCTGTTTCAGACTCCTAGTCAGTGGATCAGAGACAAGCGAAGTACCAGGCGACTGATAATTGGCCGTCACGATTGCCTGATCCCAGCAATTTTTCATTCATTTCCAGTAACCCAATGCATGACAAAGATGTGGGCTGAAATCGGCCCCCATCCCCCCGCCGTTAAAAATAAATAGAGCATTTCAAATAATTACGCTCACTGAAAGCGTGTTTGGCGCCTACAGCCTGGTGCTCACAGCATTTACAGGTAGCCCAAGCACACAGAGTGAGCCTCTATAACTAACGTAAGGATTCGATTTAACGCCCTCGTTCCAGTTTGAACCCCCTCGACTTTGTTTGTTTTGCTTTTTCTTTTTGAATAAGCGCCTCCATTCTTTTTAAGTGATTCTACTGTTGGTGAACATTTACATAGAAATAAACCACGTGTTCTACGACATTTTGAAATAACTTACGCATCTTGTAATAGATATTGCAGCATTTTGTGATAATCGTCGGTCTACGCAATTTAGAACATCCTGCAAGGAACTGAAATATGTTTGTGGAATCTTGAAGCATAGTATTATTCTACATATTGGGTGTTTGCGGTTTCTTCATCCAAATAATGATTTGCCAAGCATCAGTTTTGGAATTTTAAAGTGGAAAGGGACACATTTCTCAAACAGAACAGTTACTACAAGTGGACGATAAGTCCCAGGAAACATTTTAGCAGTTGTTCCGAGATATCGCCCATATGTCGACGATATCTCGGGAGAACAAAGCGCGATATTCGATGATTATCGTTTGAATTACTTTTGCACAGTTCTGTATATGAAGGCTTGCTTGATAAGCAGTTATTTTCCTTGCTTCTTTTGTAATTGTTAGGTTTCCCATGATCTAGGCCCAGTCTCTGCCGAGGTTTTGTCACTTGGCACTAAGTCAAACCTCGGCGCACATGTATTTTATCGCCATTATTTTCGCCCTAATTTTCCGTATGAGGTTCGCCGTAGACTCCCATCGAAGGAATAGGATAATATAGCAATTTTCAAGGTTACGAACGAGGACACTTCGTTGTTTGTAAGGATTTCCCGTACGTTATTGTATTTGAACAGTGGGAACTACCAAACAGCGTGAAATGAGACTGTACAATGACATTTGTTTAAAGGCTTGGATTATGATACAACTTGTCAGACTTAACTTGACAACTGAACCGTTCAACTGGTTATTGTTGAACTATTTACGAGGTTGTTGCTCACGTTCTTTCAAAGTACCAGATTAGACAAGAAAGGAGATTGACAGTTGTTCATCAAACTATCTCCATTTCTCAATCTATGCTCACGTAATGCCTTGCGGAAAAGGTTGTAACCAAACTGCGCTTGTATAAAGAGATTATTAAGCATATGGACTGACGATTAAGTAAACACTCGAAATCTTTTTCATGTTAAAAGTTTCGTTGTCCTTCGTGGGTTGCCTGGCCAAAATAAAGTAACGTGAGCAATATAATAATTTATTGGTATAACATTATCGAAAGAAATTAAAGTTAAAAAATAATACGTTTACAGAAATACAGACTCAAGGTAATTGCGCAATAACAATTTATAACAAGAGTAAACAGTTCGTTTTTGGAGAAGGGTCTACCGACGGCAACGCCTACTTTCTATAATATAACTGGAAAGTAGCTAATATTTCGATCACACTACCGGAGTAACATCTTACAAGCGGGGAAACAAGAGCCATATGAAAAGTATTATCAGCTGTAAAACTGGATTGGCATGGCCTCAGTACGAGTAGCAAAACGACATCAGATCATGGAACTAAATCAGTCATTCAAGAAAATTCCAGGAAGAAATAGCACAAGACTAGTATTATCTAGAAAGGGCCAGGACTGAAAATAATTAGCTTCTCAATCTGAAGTTCATTAATATTGCGCCTCCACAAAAAGGACAAAGTTTGCTTTAAAATCATATTATTTTTAGCAAATAAGTAAAAGCAGTCATTTCCGTTTGCACTTAAAACAATACCAAAACTATTCTCTAAAATACTACAATTAATTGAAAGAAGTCATTTCACGCTTATATACTTCAAAGCCAATCCCGAATTCAAAGCAATTCCTCTGATCTAAGGCTTATACATTTTCATTCTAAAATCACAGTTTGGGGTCAGCAGTCAACATATGCCACACCTACTTATCAAAAAGGTGTACAGGAATATTCTAAGTAAACTTCGAAAAGTTCAAAATCAAAATACCAATTCCAATTGAATTTTGACAAGTTCAAGTTAGTTCAACAGATCCCGTAATCTTAATCTTTAACACAACACAAAGTTTTGCTCCCCATCCTCGCTTTCAAATGTAACTGCCGAGCGTCTACGTGGAATGAGAACCTGAACTATCTAAGTAGATTGTTAATTTGGAACCGAGAAATAATTCTCAGAAATAACAGCGTTCTGTATCGAACCAATCGTATTAAAGCAAAATAACTTCGAGGCCTACAGTGGTTTTACCGATTTCGATTTCCTTGGTAAAAATGTGACAATTAATTCAGCATCTCAGAATTGCGTTGTACGGGTGGTTGAGTTGAAGTATTCCTTTTTTACAAAGCGCCAGGCTCTTTCCTCAGATTGGTGAATGAGGTTGAAGCAAGTATATTACCGCTTAAAAGGTAGGAACCACATTATTATAAAGTCCGTCATCAGTATTAGGATAGTGAGTGTAACTATTCCATGGTTTACAACTTAATTTGATTCTAAAAAAATTAAAAAGCTTAACAACTTTGATATTTATTTTGACATTTGAAAACCTCACTGAAAAAGTCTGTTACTCCAAGAGGAGGAAGGGTTTTCATTTATTATGTGAACTTTCCAAAGACTCAGGAAAGAGAGCCACAATAAGAAATGATAAATAATTATCAGTGTCAAACAGTGTAACTACCACTTTAACCTTTCCGGAAGACACTCACCCAGATATCAAAACTTGTGGATTTCAGATCATAACCAAGTGACCTGATTAGAATGCACAGGTTTAATAAGAAGCCACCAAACTAAGATGAAACTTGACTTTTTCATGATCACATGTCCAGTATTCTTTACAATGACTGATCTTTCTGTGCTAACACTGTACATGATGTCAGTAATGCTCTAAATAGTTCATAGTAATCAATTGTTTTAGATTCTTGTTGTGTAATATGAAAAAGGGTTTCTGTCTATCTTTTTAGCTTCTAACGGGACGAGACACAATTTCAGAACTCAAGGGGCCGAAGATTTCGACGCGTCAACCAAACTAGCATTTAATTTAAGCTGAGTAATGAAATGTTAATAACACATGGTATTTGACATCCCCAAAGAAGAACAGACAGGTTACAGGTAGATCCAACATTTCTCCTTTCCTTTGCTTTCAACGTCAAGCCAGCTACGCATTTTGAAATGGTATTCTGATGTTTTGCACTGAGGAGATATGTTATTATCTATATCTCAGCTTTCTTCCGTTTTAACATAGTTTAGAACGCGGTTTTGTTGCCTAGGGTTCTTTTTCCAGTTACACAGATATGTCAGAATGTAGACCTTATGGTATCTTTCCGCTCTGCTTCTCTAATTTTGATTATTAGTGTATTCATTGGTCCATAAAAAGTCAGTTGACTTCCAGTTTATCGTTTCAAAGCTCAGTTGTTCGACAAAACCGTTTGTTTGGTGCTTGAAGTCCTTATTTTCATTTTTGCCATTCAAAATTCTCTTACTAGATTTGGAATATTGTTCTTTTCCAGCTGACGATTGTTTCTCTTCTTTTATGCAGTTAGATAAATGAAATAAAGACTTCGTGTCTTCTAGGTTCTCTCGACCCAAGGCTCTCTCGACCGAATCATGCTGGAACTTCAGCAGATGCGACTCGATGCAAGTAAAGTCAAGAGCAGAACTGATCTGTCATTGGGGCTGAGGGAGATTGCATCAGACAGGGGCTTCAGACTATCTGGCAATCAAAAATTGGGAAATTGCATGCTCTATGCCTTTTTAATATAGTTCTTACCTTGAAATATTCGCATTGTACAGTTTATAAATTGGGAAATTGCATGTTCTATGCCTTTTTAATATAGTTCTTACCTTGAAATATTCGCATTGTACAGTTTATAATTTATTCTTAAAAGAGTATCATGCTGTGACCTAAGGATGTACACGCCATTCCAGTTTCCAATGTCTCTGCCTTTTTTTTTTTAAATTCGTGGAAACGAGTTTTATTTGGTTGTTGCATACGTCAAGGTTTGTAGTTTTTTTGTTTGTTTACGTGTTATTACTCCTGCGTTTGCTTGGAAACTGTAAGCTTTGGTCTGTATAATCCAGTCAGCCAACCAGGGGCTGGTCATTTACCCAGACATCCAGTCATTCAGTCAATCAGTCGTACAATCAGTCGGTCGAACGACTGCCCGCATTGTATTGTTTTAAGTCCTGAGATGTATTTAAAGAATAATTTCTACTTTCCAAGAACAGAAAAACTTGATCCGTGTAACGGCTGAATTACACCTTTTCATTCTTAGTGTAATACACTAACTATTAGAGGGGCTTTTAATCTTTTAAAAGTTATCGACTCGTCACTCTCAAACACTCAGGATTAAGTTAAAAAAGTAATTCCAACCGTATTTACTATTAACCTGACGACGTTTTATCATGAATGCCGCAATCTGATTGGCTGCCCTACACGCTATCTATTCCGAATAGATAATGAGTAAAGTGAGCAGCACGTAACGTGCCCCATTCGTATCATTGATCAATAGAAATGTTTTCTTGTATCTTGACAAGTTTTGGGTGACACGTAGATTACTACAAACCATTAGATTATTTGCTCGTGATTTCCACTGGTGATGATTAATTCGGACGTCATCATAATCAGCTCTCACGCATTAGAAATCTCCATCCCGTAATCCTTTGTTCATTAGCCTGACTCTTAAATGACATCTCAATAGTTTCTTATTTTATCTGTTTTTCTCACCTTACCTGAGGGAAACAAACTAGATTCCGATACACAAAATGAAAAAGGAAAAAATAGAGGACTTGTTTTTTGTAGTAATGAGTCGCAAAGACTTTTGTAATCATTTTACCTCTCGAAAACACTGAAAATGAAAGAAATTTTCCTGGATCTTTCTTTTCTGTCCTAGACGATTAATAACAGCCTCTCGCCCTCCAACCCACAGCAATCAGTTATTTCCCCGGCATGACAGCAATAACTAAAGATCGAGGCAAATAGCCTTAGCGTTCTTAGGGCATTAAGAAATCTTGCATCAGTAACTGACTCAAACTACCAAAGATTCTTAATAACACTACTGTATCTGGCATCGGTGGCGTAGTATGCATTAAAACCCTCATCAATTTTTATATCTTAACCATTTAGAAGTATTTAAGATTGCCAAGATCTGTTGAAATATTGCCCTTCCGCCTCCCGAAATTTCAATAACATCTGCTATTTTTTCGCGGAACACACCCCACATCGCTTTGTTGTGATGTATTTCAAACGCTCGGGTAAGTTTTTATCACTTTTTAAGACCGATTAACTTACATTCATCAAATATTACTTTGATACCTCTTGAAGGACTTACTAAATAGACTCTAAATACTTTACTTGCCCGCCGACGCAGAGAAGAGACAACCCCTCCCCATGTACCTGTCCCTTGCGTCAATTGCTTGGTCGCGTGAAATGTGAGGAGCATGGTGTCCATGATGTAGGTTGAACCTAATGCGCAAGTCAGGGATTACAACGAGCCAAACAGCAAGATTGTCAACAACGATTTGCTCTTGACTTCGCCATAATTCCCTGCAGTTGTTGTTCACTTTGCTGAGAAGTAAGTATTATGTTCAACACAGATAAGAATCTAGCTTATTTGTAAATTTTAACCTCACTACACTCCGAAAACGCTAACAAAGATAATTCAGGTGGGAATTAATTCGAACTCTCCGCTCAATCGAACTGAAGTCATTTCCCCTCAAGTGTTTTCGCGAGTCATTTTCCGCCAGTTCAATCTAGTTCTCTGTTATCTCCAATAGTCTCTCATTCCCTTTGTATTCTAATTTTGTAAGGCTCTGATCTGTTTTCTATACTTTAGCAACGCCCGTCAAATGCAAAACACTCTCGACATACGATCTTGCAGACTAATAGGTCGGCGTTCTGTAGCAGACGCGTTGAAGTACAAACTCCTAGCAACAGAAATGAAATAAAGTTATTGTAAGTTAAGATAGGCGTTTTGAAGGGACAATTGGAATGGAAAGTACGGGAGAAACTGTTTCTGATCGATTCGCTCCGACGAAGGGCTAACGCTCGAAACGTCAGCTTTTGTAATCATTACGGTGGCCAATTTACCATTTCAACTTTGTTGATATATCCAAATTGTTTCTGATCGTGTTGACGTTAGTCAGCTCTGATCTTATAATTATTCTGTGTGGTAGTTGCTGATCATCGATTAGTTTTCACAACAGGCAATGAAAGCGTTTATACTGATGAAAAAATTTGGAGCAACTTCAGAATACCCGTCCACCTCATTTACATGTGTCTGGAGGCTTTGAAGAACGAGGCATAACACAATTAATAGACGCTATTCTTATTTAATGACATGTAAATGAGGTGGTGGTGTTGTCTCTTTGTGAGAGCAAAAAATACTTTCCTGTTTGAATTGAATAACTTTGTTCATTATTTATAGGACTTTAACAATGAAAAATCAATTTGGTCGAGTTGTGTGTGAAGTTGACATGATTATATCAAATGCATTATGATATAATGTGATATATATGATCCAAGAATAACTGAGCTCAAGGGCTGGAAGTATTTACATTATAATTGCATGACCACTTAGAACACTAAGACCATAATTTAGTTATAATCTTAAATTTAAAACAAAAATTCAACTGCTTTAAATGTGACTCAATTATTTATGGCATAGAAATAATTGTGAAACTTGTGGGAACAATTTTCATGCTGAATGTATGATGCAGATGCAAATAACATTTGGGATAATTGTTTACAGCAAGTATTTTTATTTACGCATTTAGGACTCATGATTTTGCTCAAACACTGACAGCTACCAACCAGATAATGATAGGTAATGATTTTTCTAAAATTGTCTATCTCAAGCTTCACCCTGTGTTGGGTGATGGGTGATTTGCACTTCAACAAGTGCAATTTTGATCTAGGGGATGGTTACCAGAATCATAGAGGTATTATGAAATGGGAGCACTATCTTGAGGATTATAAAGTTCAAAAATGAATTATTATTTTGTTTCTCCGATAAATCTCCCTTCTCTGTCCTACACTTAAATTTGGGGAGTTTGATCAATAAAAATTAATTGGATGATCTATAGCAATATCATGGGGAGTTAGTGCGTAATTTTTCAGTGATTGGACTAAGTGAAACTTGGCTTAATAATGATAATGAATCACTAATCAAGCCATCATTTGTTAACATCAAGAGGAACATTTAGAAGACTGGTGGGGATGTGGGGATGACTTGTTTATATCCTCTGTATTAAGCTTTCATGTTAGAAATGACTTGAATTTACAAAGAGATGGTGTCTTAAAAAGGTTTTTTCTTGAGACTCGCCTTAAGTAAAGTGAGAAAGCCATTGAAGGAACAATTTACAAACCACCAAACAGCAATTTTAAATAATTTGGAGCAGATTTGAATACTATTCTTCACAAGGTTGACAAAGAGAGCAAGATGCCATTGTGTATACTACTGGGAGATTTGAATATTGATCTTATAAAGGCTGAGATCAGTGACCATGAAAACAGATTTCTTCACTAAATGTATAGCTTTCATTTTTATCCAGTTAAAAACAGATCAACAAGAATTATAGCAAATTCAGCAACATTGATTGATAGTATATTCATTAATAACATCCACTTAGATTGCCTAAGGAGAATTTTGATTAACGATCTTTCAGATCACCTGCCAGTCTTTCAAATATTAATTACCAACTATTAGCATGCCAGAACCAAAATGGATTACTTTCAAGAGGAGAGCAATAACAAACTAAGGCAATATTAATTAACAAATTATGTAGTGAAATTCAAAACATTGTTTGGGAACATTTTAAAAGCATCATTGACATTGATGATGCAGGTTCCTTTTTGAGAAACATTTAATAATATGTGCCTATACAATAATAGTATACCTGAAAGAATTTGTCTAACAAAGAAACAAAATTCATAAGAAACCTTAGATTATGAAAGGATTCGTAGAATCAACTAAAATTAAAAACAACCTCTACAAATAGATTTTAAACGATGGAACTGAAGAGTTAAAAGTGAGATACAGATACTTACCTTTACTGTCTGAACAAGTTAACAAAAAAAAATTATATTCTGAAAAAGAAATATTAGGAATAAAAGTTTGGAACCGCTGGAGGTGATATTAAACAGACACGGAACCTAGTAAATTAAGTAATCAACAGAAAAAAGAAAGAAGTAGTTACTGTATTTATTCATCCATTAGCCAAGGGAAATTTTCATGAAACTTTACTAAAATCTTGAAAATTTGAGCTAAAGAAGGGTTCTTGGCTTATAGCCGAGTGTTTTTCCAAACATAATTTTTTCAAAACAGCAAATTCAAAGGAAACATAGATAATTATATTCGTCTATAAGCCAAGATATTGTATGCAGAGATAAATAACAAAACAAGTTGAAGTTGGTCATTGACTTTGTTTATGTGGTGGCTTCCAAAGGAGCAGTTTGTTGTTTTTGGTGCGTAGTAAGTACAGCTTGCTGTTTGTTCTCAGTGTCGGCATTGAATTTGTCGTCCATCTCTTCCTCATCCGCTAGTTCTGCTGTTTCTTCTGAATAGATTGCTTCATCTTCCGTGCTCTCTTGAGTGTTAGAGATTCTGCAGGTTTTGAACGAGTGTATAGAGCTTGTGAAAGTGTTTTAAGAATTTCAAAACTGACCAACCAGAATTTCCCATTCCCATGATTGGTAAACAAGCTCATCACTCATTTACAGTGTTGAAATTTGCGATCACATAACAAGAAAACTTACCTTGGTTTCCCTGCTCTGTAAACTAGTCAAGTAATCTCTCATCCAGCAGCGGATATTTTGGAGTGTAACGGCCCATCATTGTGCGTTTTGCTGACATCTTGAGCTCTCCATTGAAGAGGTTCTCTTGATTTTTCCTCCAGCAGCGGACCATAGACTCACTGATGACGTACTCTCTGGTGATCTCAGAATTGTTTTTGACAGCAATACTTCATTGAAACACTTTTCTGTTTTGAAATTTTTGCGTTCATTTCAGTTTTTTGAGAATGGAATTCTCTGAATATTTTATGGTCTTTGCTTATAGCCAAGTATTTTCAATTTACATGTTTTAAGAATTACCTTCCTGATTAAAACAGACTGAAGTTTAGGGTCTCAGCTTATAGCCGAGTTCGGCTTATAAACGAATAAATACAGTAGCTCCACGGAATTTAAAAAACTTTAAGGTAATGAGCATGTTACTAACGAGAAGGAAATAATTGTTAATAGTTTCAATGAATTATTAAACATTAAACCTAACCTTCCTCAGAAAATAACAGCTAACACCAACTTATCATTCAATAGTTACTTGAAGGGGAATTACATGGATTCAATGCTATCGTCACCTGTCTGCATGTGAACAAGAAATAAGAAAGAATTAGAAAATTGCGACCCATCAAAAAGCTATGGACATGACAGTATCCTACCTCAAGTAATAAAAAAGTTAGTGTCAGAATTAAGTGAACCATCATCACATAATCATAAATCTAACATTCATGACAGCCAAACTGCCTGAAGACTTGAAAACCTCAATTGTCATTCCTGTATACAAATCAGGGGAAGTTTGTGAATTCAGTCATTACAGACCTATATCTTTATCACTTTGATTTTCAAGGAAAATACCCATGACAATTCGCTTGCATGCACTTTCAATTAGTGAATAATTCTTAAAACGAAGCAACTTTCCAAGTGGATCCATAGCTCAATATACATGCAACTGTTGGAGATGATGGCCGCAGTCTTGCTTTTTTCCATTCTTTTTTTTCTCTGGATTTTGGTGTAAAGAAGTTAGAAATTATTGACTTGGAAAGGAAAATTGGCCACGTGATGAATTTGATGATCACAAACAAATTAAACAGCTTCTTTGATTGATTTGAATTCTAATAATTATTTGCAAATTATTAAGGATTTACAAAATAAATGAGGTTTTTTTCTTTGTTTGGACTTAGACTGAGTAAACTTGTCTTCTATTTGCAAATCAACTAATACAGTCATGACAATTAAAGAGCAACAGAAGAGGGGGGGGGATTGCATTCTTTTAAGTCAAATCTTCTTTTGTCTTTGGGAAGCAATTAAGCAGTCAGTCTGTTTGAAATTAACAAGAGTGCAACATAACATTACTAAAATCCCCTAATTGATCTTTTTCTTAAGTCTCATTAGTTGTCTGCTTGATATTGTATGGATAATATAAGGAGAAATTCTGTCTTGGTCTCTCGTGGGAGTTTAGGGCTCATGAATTTATCATTATAAATGGGTTGGAACATACTCAAAATTTATAATGGTGTATAATTTTTACCAAGTGATAGGACCTATATGACCTCTCCCTTTTTTTTTGCCTAGGGGTCAAGGTGTTCAAATGTCACTGCCAAATCACAGGGTGCAGTAGCTGGAGTTAATCTAATGAAGTCTGACACGACACTGAAGGTGACTCTCCTGGGCAGTGAATGGAGTTCATCAATGGGAGGCCTCTCCACCATAAACACACAGCTTGCCATTCTGTTGGCCAAACATTCTCAAGTAGACGTCACCCTCCTTGTCCCACAGTTTGCCTGTTCTGAAGAAGAGAGGAGAATGGCATCGAGTCACAATGTATCCGTGAGAGAGGCACAAACACTTCCGGGCTTTAGTGACCCCTGTGACTGGCTGAGTGCCCCACCTAGAGATCTAGCCATTGACATAGTACTGGGTCATGGAGCAAAGTTTGGTAAACAAGCCCAATTTATTAGAGAATCGCATCAGTGCAGGTGGATACAGGTGGTGCATACTGTACCTGAGGAACTCGGAATGCACAAAAACTATGCTATGGCCTTTTTTAAAGGTGAAGAGAAGAATACAACTGAAGTGAAGTTGTGTGAGTTGGCAGATGCTGTGGTAGCAGTTGGACCAAAGTTGACGAAGGCTTACTCTTCCTACCTGCGCTCATGTGGGAAGCACAAAAAGATAATTCAACTGACGCCAAGCACATTCAGTGAGTTTTCCGACGTAAAACAAGCAGCAATTGACATGGAAAAGTTTAAGGTTCTAACGTTTGGCCGGGGTGATCCAGAGGACTTCAGCCTGAAGGGCTACGATATCTCTGCCAGAGCAATAGTTGAACTGAGAGACAGATCTTGCCATTTGATTTTCGTGGGTGCACCTGACGGTAAACAGGATAAGGTTGCAGAAAATTTGCTCAAGAGTGGAATTGATAAAGGCCAGCTGACTGTGAGGAAGTTCGTACAGAGCAAAGAGAGATTGAAAAAATTATTTTGTGAAGTTGATCTCTGCATGATGCCTTCCAGAACAGAAGGTTTTGGTTTGACAGCATTAGAAGCTTTGTCTGCCGGTCTTCCCATTCTTGTCAGTGGTAATTCAGGATTTGGTGAAGCATTGAGCACTGTACCATCAGGCAAATCATTTGTGGTGGAGTCTGAGGACCCCAAAGAGTGGGCAAAGGCCATTGCTGGTGTCCGAGAGAAGGAAAGATCAGACCGACTTCATGAGATTCAGCAACTGAAGACTTCCTATGAAGAGATGTACAGCTGGGAGAAACAGTGTGACATTCTTGTGGAGAAGATGAGGAACTTAATTCTCAACTTTAGGCCAGCTACCCTTTTTGAAAATGGTACCTAGATAGTTGGCGTAGTGTTATTTATTTCTTTTTAGTAAATTGAAGTTTTTATCCTATTTTACCCGGAAACAAACATAAATTGTCTGAAAGAGAGACTAAGGGCGTTTTTTTCCTCTTTCTCAAAACGAAGCGGAAGTTTAAATACCATTCCTATCAATACATTTGTCTTTCGACACAATTTTTAAGTAAAGTTATATTCATACGGTAGAGGAAATACAATATATAAAATAAAATATATATAGATATATATTTTTCAGATGACAATTGTTTTGCTTCTTTCATGCAGTTAGATTTATAAGAACTTTGTCTCTACAAGGTTTTCCTGAACAAATCATCCAGGAACTTCAGCAGATGCAACGCGATGCAAGCAGAGTCAGAAACAGAACAGATCTATTGTTGGGGCTGAGGAAAATTGCATCAGACAAGGGCTTCAGAATATCTGACAATCCAGGATCAGGAAATTGCATGTTCTATGCCTTGTCAGAACAACTGGAAATTGTTAAAGGAATCAAAATCCCGCATGATAGATTAAGACAAACCTTGGTCCAGTACCTGAGAAGTAATCTAAAACTAGTAAGTTGATGTTATTATGTCTAACAGAGTATGACACATGATATTCTTTTAAGTATGATAAGGTTAAGTGTGTATACAGGTCAACACCACCAGGGCCTATCCCAGTGTTCACAGCGTGAAGTGACCAGGAGTAGTGCTGCTACTCCTGCACAGAATGATGGTCTTTCTAGGAGCTCTGATAGCAGCCAGCTTGTATCCCTTGATGGGAAGAGGAACTGAAAGATTAAACTTTTTGCCACACAATGATGTTGGTTACAGTTGAATTCATTTGTTACTTAATCTGGTCTCTGAAGGAGCGGACTTTTACAGTTTTAGTCATTTGAATATTTTGGTTTAAAAAATGCCCCCCCTTAAACACGAAGGGAAGAGGTGCCTTAGGTACCTCTGGACCAGTTGTCAATCAACCGTCGTGTGATGTAGAACTCTAAGAGCCAAGTCAGCTTGAGCTATTGCTAATTGCTAATCCAAAGCAGTGAACAGCGGGTGCAAAATTGTTTTATGTTTTCATCACAATACAAGAATTTTTTAGATTTGTATTTCCTTTCTCCTATGGAAACTCTTTATTTGTGGTGGTAAATTTTAAATTGAAGTAGGTGGTTCGCACGTTACATCATTGCCACCATGCTGGTGGAAGTAAACATCTCATTAGCTCCTTTTGTTCGTCTACCAGGCACCTAAGGGACCTCTCCTTTTATAGCACGCCTTCGTGTTTAAACATCCATCAGGTAGCACTAAACAAAAGGCCAGCTATTAGCTTAAAGATGGCTCTATCCTGTTGTTTTTCTGCTGTTATTGAAGCCTTGGTGTTCTACAGTAAATTGCTAATTAAAGGTCGTCTCGAACCGCTCTGAATATGGTATGGTATGGCATGGTAACTTTATTTATACACGGTATTTCCTTCGGGTACATGTACATTCAAGTAGATAAAACTAACTACCTAACTAAACTAGGATCTAAGATAAAAAATTAAATAATTTTAGATGAAAAGAAAACACCCGCTTTTCAAGGAGGCCGTATGTAAAAATAATAAATTACTCTATGACTCGTATTCCACGCGCTGAAGTTCCAATCAACAATCACTTTAAGTTTGCTTCTTTAACTGATTTTCTTACAGCTGGATGGAACGGATCTGCTTCACTTTGTAGATGGACATCAAACGTGGACTGAATACCTAACACACATGGAACAAGATGGCACTTGGGGTGATCATGTGATTCTGTGTGCCGCAGCAAACTACTATGAAACGTTCATTCGTGTGGTTAGCAGTCTAGCTCATAGCCGTGAGGTAATAATTAAACCACATTGTCCAGTTGACGAAAGCCAACCACTTGTGCTGGGACATATTCATGAGGTGCACTACGTCAGCCTTCTACCGTCTCACGGTACAGCTCATTACATTACAGTTAGTAATTGTAGTCTTAGTTTCATATCAGTAGCTTTGAGTCTTAGTTTCATATTACTGACTCCAAGTGAGTATCAAATGTTAATAAAACACAGTAATGGACATCCCCAAGGAATTAAAGACAGGTTACAAGGAGACTAAACATTTCTCCTTTCCTTAACTCTCAACTTTAGGCCAGTTACCCTTTTTGAAAATAGTAGTTTAGGGCGCCTATATGGGGATTCTGTAGAGGCCTGGGTCTGAGTGTCTCGACCAAGTGGTTCATTAACCCATTAATGGCCGCAGCTTTTGTGGAAAACAGTACTGTGTTTTGAAGCTAGTTGAGCAGATTTCGGGTCACTGTTGTGGTTTTCAAAGCTCAAACTTACCAAAAACCCCTTGACAGCTCGTGCACTCGTCGGCCTTTCGATCCAAATGCAAAATGGCGGCCTGAAAATCTCGGGCACGCGCAGAGAGCAAAATTTCGACATAGTTTTTGGGTTGAAAAGTCATGCCCCACTTACGACTTTTACTTTTCTCTCTTTCTCCTGCCCTTTTTTTCCCCTCTCCTTGCCTGAAGTTTCTCCTCACTTGCTGGAAATTGAGTAGGCTTCATTTTGGTGTAGAGATTTTTCAGAAACTACTCATTATTTTCAAAGCGCATGCTCGGAAAGGTAGGTGGGTACTGAAACACGATTTTCGTGCAGATTTTCAGGTCAAAGTGACATGGTTTTTTGGCCATTTCTCCAATCTCCTTCACTCAATTGCGCTCATTCTGGTATCGTCTGTAAGTTATTTTCAACCTGTTCAAGTACGTGCTCAAATTCGTGCTCCAGGGTTAAAAGTGATGACGTCACAAGGCGTAGAAAGGGTGTGGGTCCCCATGGGCGCATACGGGCGCACTGGACGTCAATAGGTTTATATTCATATTAGGGTTTAGGGTTAGGGATAGGGTTATTAGGGTTTGGGTTATTTAGGGTTAGGGTTATTAGGGTTGTTAGGGTTGTTAGGGTTATTAGCATTAAGGTTATTAGGGTTGTTAGGGTTATTAGGGTTAAGATTATTAGGGTTAGGGTTTTTTAAACCTTAACGGTTTTCTGAAAACAAAAGAATCTAAGATGGCAGAGGGATTAACTCAAACACACTGATTTGCATATAACCCTAATTAGATTCCGAATGAAGAGAGATTTGGGGATTCGAAGATTGACAAGTCAAACGTGTAAGATGGCCTAAGGGGTGTAAGTCAGAATGACTGGTGTTAAGGCTTCAAAACCACTTTTAAGATGCTAGAGACTCGTTCTGGAGATCAATGAACCTATAGCAGGAGTTTCAGAGAAATTTGAAATTTTGACTAAAATGGCCATGCTACTCCTTGGCAAAGAAATCTAAGATGGTGGACATCAAATGGGGTGTTCCCATGGGAAGTGCTATAACTACTGATTCTCTCCCGCTGTTGACGTGCAATTTCTCTGAGATATAGATATGGCATGGAACTAGTTTTCTGTGAAGTTTGAAGTCGTTATATGCCGAATCAAGAGAGATATGGCGCTTGGAAGATTGACAAGTCAAATGTGTAAGATGGGCTGAGGGGTGTAAGTCAGAATGACTGGTCTTAAAGCTTCAAAACCACTTTTAAGGCGCTAGAGACTTGTTTTGGAGATCAATGAACCTATAGCAGGAGTTTCAGAGAAATTTAAAATTTTGACTGAAATGGTCATGCTACCCCTTGGCAAAAAAATCCAAGATGGCAGACACCAAATGGGCTGCCCTCATGGGAAGTGCTATGCTACTTGTGATACTTTTCTTTTTTGGATAAATTAACCAACTTTAAAACATTGAATCTTTGTCGTTTCAAAATCTAATAGCTTCATTTTTTATACAAAACTAGTTTAATGCTTTGTCTATCACTGTAGTCAATTATAAGGCTAAAAGTTGAGGGGTTAAGAAGTCATAGAAGTTCAAAAGAGAGCACCTCTTTTTATGTCTGCCATTTTGGATTCTCTGCCAAGTATTTGCCTCATTTGCATATACACGACTTTGGAGCATAGTAACTTTTATTTCTTTAAAGGGAATCTCTCCATTTTCATTTGACTACAAGCTTAAGGCATTGGCCAAGTATGCAATGAGTTTCATGGTTAAAGGGTTATAGTTGAAAAAGTTACATGAGCTTAGTGTGAGGGACCCCCAAAACATGGATTTAGCTTAGAAGCTAAGTAGTCCATCTTCTTGGTCTTAAAAAAAGCAATCCTCATGAAACTTTATCCACATCAACTGCGTGTATTCGGTGGTGTTATGTGTAAAAATCATGTGATTCCCTGAAAGGGTTTGGCAGGTAGAGGCTAAAGAGTCCCTATTAACACTGAGGGAGTCCGTATTAACACTGAGGGAGTCCGTATTAACTTCCGGGGAGGCGGTATTAACATTTGGATTAGTGTTAATATGGACTCCCTCTAACCCTACCCTCTTAAAAAAATTCATAAAAAAATCAGGATTAAAGTTCTGAACTTGTGCATTGGTATAAATAGAGTACTAGTATAGAGCTATGTTTGTGCAAGGTTTGACATGATTCCATTAAAAAGGAATAGGAAATATTACACTTAGGGTTAGGGTAAGGGAGTCCTAATCAACATCTCGGGGGAATCACGCTAAAAATATTCCAAGCATGCCAAAATGTGGTATGTGCATAGTATAGGGCATTCCCCATCGAGTGATATTAGTTCCACTCGATTCCCTCTAATTTGATAAATCCAGACCTAAGCTGAAAGATCTAGTATAGGTATCAAACCTACAGAAGAATTAATTTTACTCATAACCCAACCTTCAAACTAGGGCTAGATGGCAAAACTGCTAAAACCTTTATTCTTGGGAGTTGAGAGCTGAGATTTTCAGAGCACGTTTATGGCATACTTTCTATGACGTACACCTAGTTTTACGTCATTTCAATGAATATTTTTTATTTTTAGGCCCTATTTCGTCGAATTTGCATATTTTGACAAAATTGTGGGTTTAAGGCTGAAAGGCTTTTCCTGTTTTTTCAGCACTATTTCATGAAATGTAGACACATTATACGTCGTTGGAAAGGTAGTAACACGAACTAGAGCTTGACGTATTCAAAAGTAATGAAATTATTGTGCATGCGCTGGAGAACGTAAAAGCTCGAAAAAAAGGGGTGTTTTTACTTTTTTTTTGTAGAGCTAAAAAATCCTGAAATAAATCGGGCCTGTACGGCCGATGAGATACAATGAATATATGAATATATGAATGAGATACAATGAATATATGAACTTCATATACTCATTGTATCTCATTTATTACTTTCATGGGTTTATTGTGAATCAACTTAACGGCCTGCTCTCAGTTGGCTTGTTAGCTCGATTGGTGGAGCGCTGCACTGGTATCGCAGAGGTCAGGGTTTCGAATCCCGTACAGGCCTGATTTTTTTCAGGTCTGATTTTCGCTATTGCCTAAATAGCGCTATCTACTGCGAGGATTGTCCACCATACGTAGTAATTACTGTGTTTGTTTATATATGTCATCACGCCCTATATAAATCTATTTAAGGAATTTGTAAGTCATTGTATTACAGCTGATGAAGGTCTCGGACCGAAACGTTTTTTATTAAACTTTCTTAGACTTTTTATTTGAGTATATGTCTTTTAGCTTGAAGTTGTCCGTCCTCGTGTACTACAATATTTTTCCTTCTGTTTGTCGAGGTTTGGACTGTGAATCCCTTTGGATCCTTCTGGTGCGGCGTCACTGTTGGCTCGAGGCCTTTTAACTTGTTATATATATATATATATATATATATAATAACAGCTGTATTGTAATTGTAATCGTAATTCACATTATATTACATTACACTACATTGCATTACAGTTGGGTTATAGGGGGAGGAACTTAATCCCCATATTAACTCTACCCATATTTAATTTTTCATGTTAGAAATATAAAAACAAACAATTTTTGTAACAAAGCTGCATGAATGCAGGGCTGGACCATTTTTCCACCCTAGCTTATTGTCAATCCCTGTGGCTCTACACAGCTTTCATTATGGTTTGCTGTAGTTGCATGTACTCAGGGCCTTCTAGGTCATAATAATTATGGTAAATTGATTTATCAACTGCTAGGCTTTTTTGAGATTTTGTTGAAACTTATGAAAACAGAAATTGCTTTTTCCTTTGGATTAATTATTTCAACTTTCTCTGCCTAGACTATGTGGAAATACAGAGAGCAGAAGGACATGAAGCAGAGTTGGCTTATGAAAGGACTTTGAAAGATGAATATGTAAGAGTTTACCATGGTCGAATCATGCTCATTGGTCAGTATCGTGCAGGTAAAACCAGTTTGAAGAAGAGCCTCTTAGGCCTCCCATTTGATCCTAAAGAACAGAGCACTGATGGGATTGAAGTGGATCCGTCAAAGTGTGAAATTGATGTTGACCAAGTAAGAAATTGGCAATCTACAGATGAGAACAAACCAGGACTGTTGGAATGTGCTAAAGATGTGGCAGAGATTGTGGCAGAGAAATTAGTCAGGAGGCAAGGAAAAGATGAAGAAGATAGTTCAGGAGAAGAAGAGTGCTCTGATGATAAAGTAAGTTCAGAAGATGATTTTGAGTGAGAATGAGTCACAACTCATCCACCCTCTTTGAAAAGGGATTTTCGCAGAGTTAGACTTATGACAGAGAAAAAGCAATTGTGGTAATTTAAAATATCCTTTAATAAGTTAAAGCATTATTAACAGTAATTACACATTTTAATGCATCAGGTACTGGTAATTGGTTAAATTCCTAATCATGTACATTACCTCAGCCATAACAATATATTAATTGTAAGGAGTTACCCATGGAATTAAGAATTAAGATTATGTATATGAGAACGATCCTTCGCAGTAAAGCACTATTTGAGCAATAGTGAAAATCAGACCTGAAAAAAATTTCAGGCCTGTACGGGACTCGAACCACTGACCTCTGCGATACTAGTGCAGCGCTCTACCAATTGAGCTAACAAGCCAACTGGGAGCAGGCCATCAAATTAATTCGATATAAACCCGTAGATGATAAATCAAACAACAACAAACATATGAAACATATGTGTGAACTGCGGTTATGAGACGTATATGAGAACGATCCTTCGCAGTAAAGCACTATTTGAGCAATAGTGAAAATCAGACCTGAAAAAAATTAATTAAAAAAATTAATTTGATGGCCTGCTCCCAGTTGGCTTGTTAGCTCAATTGGTAGAGCGCTGCACTAGTATCGCAGAGGTCAGTGGTTCGAGTCCCGTACAGGCCTGAAATTTTTTTCAGGTCTGATTTTCACTATTGCTCAAATAGTGCTTTACTGCGAAGGATCGTTCTCATATACGTCTCATAACCGCAGTTCACACATATGTTTCATATGTTTGTTGTTGTTTGATTTATCATCTACGGGTTTATATCGAATTAATTTGATGGCCTGCTCCCAGTTGGCTTGTTAGCTCAATTGGTAGAGCGCTGCACTAGTATCGCAGAGGTCAGTGGTTCGAGTCCCGTACAGGCCTGAAATTTTTTTCAGGTCTGATTTTCACTATTGCTCAAATAGTGCTTTACTGCGAAGGATCGTTCTCATATACGTCTCATAACCGCAGTTCACACATATGTTTCATATGTTTGTTGTTGTTTAATAAAGATTATGTTTCATATTATGGAAAGTACCTTGAGCATATAAATGGTCTAAAACCTATCTTAAGAAGATGAATTGTACACCTATATCTATGAAGTAAACTGTTCTTTCTGTAAATTCATAGATGCTTTACAGAACTTTAAAGTAACAGCTTCATGCCCAGAGGCTGGCTACAATCTTAGACAAGGTGAACAGGAACAGTTTAAAATCCTTATTCCCTGATGTTAGCAGGAAAATGTACTATTATCAATTCATCATTGAATTGAGGATAAAAAGGGTTGTAAGCAATCACCTCTTTTTTTTTTTTGTGTGCAAGATGGATGCAAAAGCCATGAGCACAAATTAAAGCCTTTTTGTGGAGTAAACCTCTTTTACTTTTCGTACTTGATCAAAAATTGTCACTGTGTTAATGGTTCAGAGAAATTGTGGATATCTTTGTCAGGGAGTCTCTTTTTTGCAAAATTCTCGCCATAAACTGATGCTTCTTAAATGTTAATTTATTAACTTTCTTTAGGCTGAGGCAGAGGAGGACAAAGGCAGTGAAAATTACCAGGATTCGGAGAAACAAAACTCACCAAATGGACCTGAGGTACAGATTGACACTTCACCTCCAGATGAGATCATAAAGTATGTTCATCAGTGGCTAGAGTATGTCAAATGTAGAGGTGACATCAACAGAGAAGTTATCTTAAGTTTAGACATGTGGGATTTTGCACCATGGGTTATACATGTATATGCATTTTGATCAAAATAAGGTCATCATATTTTGTGGTTAAAACTGCTAGACGTACTTTCTTACAATGTACCTTGAATTTGGCAACTAGAAATTAGTATATCGTGTCATGGTTCAGAGAAATTGTGGATGTCTTTGTCAGGGAGTCTCTTTTTTGCAAAATTCTCACCCTAAACTGATGCTTGTTATATGTTAATTTATTAACTTTATTTAGGCTGAGGCAGAGGAGGACAAAGGCAGTGAAAATTTCCAGGATTCCGAGGAACAAAACTCACCAAATGGACCTGAGATACAGATTGACACTTCGCCTCCAGATGAGATCATAAAATATGTTCATCAGTGGCTAGAGTATATCAAACGTAGAGGTGACATCAACAGAGAAGTTATCTTAAGTTTAGACATGTGGGATTTTGCAGGGCAGCATTTGTACTATGCCAGTCACCCTATCTTTCTATCATCACGAGCACTGTACATATTGGTGCACAATCTTAGTAAGCCACTAGATACTCTAGCTGAGCCTTGCGTCAGACAAGGGACCACTGATGTCAAATTGGAAAACTGCAACAATGAAACAAATATAGAGAATTTGTTGTCATGGCTGGCCACAGTTCACAGTGTTGCCCAAGCACCAGTAACTGATGACACAGATAATGATGCACAGCACAAGTTGCCCTACCTCCGCCCCCCAGTGTTCATTGTTGGCACACATGCTGACAAACCAGTTGATGACATTGCAGTGATAAAAAAACAAATAAAGGAGAGAATTTCTGGCAAGGAATATGAGAAGCATGTGGTGCGGCCTCTCTACTGCATTGACAACACAAGATCATCATCAAAACAACCAGGTACATTGTGATCTGTATTTTGTGATTGACAATTAGAGACTGACGATTTATAATCAGCATTTATAGAGGCCGGTAATCTTTTGTAAGGTAAAGATTTTGGATTGATTCTCTTAATGTACATATACTGGTTGGCAATTATTTCTTGGTGCTATCTACCTACTTGTGCACGGAAAAACTTTGGACTGGAACCAAATTAAATCAGAGTTCTGTTATGTGGGTTTGTACTCAATATATTGGTCAGAGATTCCAACCCTTTTATTAGGCAGACACTTCAGATTTTCTTGCAATTATTATCATATTTTTTTCTTTCTTTTTTTTCTTTTCAATGATCCCCTCAATTTTTTTTTTCTGTATTGGTCACTCATGGGAGTTAAAGGGTCTAAAGAGTAAGTAAACATCTCATTTTAAGGGACAGAAGATTGCTTCACAATTGCTATAGCTTGCAGGTTCACTTGTGGGCTAGCAATGATTCAATTCTTTATTTACACAGTCGTTTGAAGTCTCTAACCCAAAAGATTTTTCAAACTATGTTTTAGGACCGAGTGGGAAATTTTTTGTTGAATTGAAATAATGTATTTATATCACAGGTATGCAGTGCTCTCCTGAAACAGGGGTGGCCAGCATTTTCACTATTTTCACTAGCTACTCAGAATTGCCC
Organism: Stylophora pistillata; assembly: GCF_964205215.1. NCBI lineage: Eukaryota > Metazoa > Cnidaria > Anthozoa > Scleractinia > Pocilloporidae > Stylophora > Stylophora pistillata. The sequence goes on from NC_142520.1 coordinate 33,774,225, forward strand.
ACTACTGTTATAAGAAAAAATGGTAAGAGATCAGTTTTGATCTAAAAAATTTAAATCTTTTCTTGATTGTGGTATGTGCTCTAAAAAGGTTGATTGAAACTGGAGAGGGAATAGTTGAGGCAAATATGAACTATGGTGGAGTAGATGGAGCTGGTTCTCTGTAGGAACTGACTTGTCTCTCCTTGGCTACTCTTTTTAATTGCTGGCTACCTGAAAAGGTCTGGGTACATCCCCTTTAGACAACTTAGCCACCTTTGTAATCACAAGTAGTGTTACCTTGAGACTTACCTTTTTTTGATCAAAAATATTTGTTTGCAATTGATTTTTAAGATAATGAAATCAATGCTGATAACTTCTGTGGAGATGCAATTCCATTGCTACAAAACAGTATCATGGAAGTGTTAAGAAAGGAACCATACATGGAAGAGAAAATCCCAATCAGGTAAATAATGGTGTGTTTAAATGTAATAGCAAAAGATGCACTAAAGAGAGAGTTTCCCCTTCCAATAGGGGAGGGGTGGGACTCTCTCTTTGGGGCTCTCATTCACTCTGATGAAGGGCTAACACTCAAAGGCTGACCTCTTAAACTATTTAAAAACCAATTTACATCATCAACTCATTTGATAAAACAATAATTACCCAGTTATCCTCCCCCAACGCAGCAGCACATTTTGTTTTGAAAACTTCCCCTCTTTATTCTCTTCAGTGTAGTCTGCAGATTGTTCCCTTTCCTCTGAAATAATGTTGTGTAGAAGTTTTGCTTAAACTAAATGTGCAAGCTTGTTTAGGTTCATAAGCACCATGGGTTATACATGTATATGTATTTTGATCAAAATAAGATCATCATATTTTGTAGTTAAAACTGCTAGACGTACTTTCTTACAATGTGCCTCAAATTTGGCAACTGGAAATTAGTATATGGTGTCATTTCTTTTTTAAGATAGAAAATTATGTTGAGTCAAACAGTAGTTGACTTGTGCCATAATTGAAAAAATAAATGAGTTTACATAATTTAGAGGTACATAGCAATGCATGTGTAGTAATAGGTGATATCTACTGACAGGGTATGATTCAAAGTAGGTGAAATGTAACCCGGCCCATCCACCATCTTGGTTAGGTGCAGTGCAGATTTTCATGATCATGAAACAATCATATAATGCTCAGCATGTAGCCAAAATTAATGTATTTAGCATCAATTAAAACAACAAAAAGATGTTTTCTTGAGAAGTAATAAAACTATGTAATGAATTATTCCAAATTTACTTTGACTGTTTTCATTGTTCCTTAGGTGGTTCCTATTTGAAAAGGTGATTGAAGCTTTATTGGCCAAACAAATTTATCACAGAAGTGTGCAACAACTTGAACACTATGCAAGGAAAGAGTGTTTCATGAAAGATCCAGATGAGTTTGACTCCATGATCAGTTTTTACCATGACCTGGGAAAGATAATTAAGCACCGCAGTACAGTTGTACTGAAGGCTCAATGGTTGATTGAACTCTTCAAGCAGCTGATAACCGTTCCACATTTTGATAAAGTGGTAAGAAAATGTGTTATTTTTAAAAGCCATATGATAAGAAAGAAAGGCTAACTTGTGTAAATGGAAAGAAACCATGATTCATTTCCTTGCTGAATGCAGCCCTAATGATATTTTGATCTGTCAGCTTTTCTCTTATAATTTGTACCTTTTATTTTGAAGTGTTGGCCAGGTTTAACTGAAATATTTAAAGTAATATTCTGTTTTACAGCCTCATCTGAGGGAGGTTAGTTTTACAAACAATATGAACTTAAAATGCTATGTTTTAATTTTAGTCTTAAACTTGTGTAAGATTAAACACTTTGTATTGCGGAAGTATGAAGTGTTGATTGTTGGATCATTTACCAGTTACACACCTGCCTGTTCATGTTAATGATTTTTAATTTAATTGCTAGATTAAACAAGTAACACAACGAAACAGTTTAAATAGTGTTCATTTGTTTGAGTTACCTTGCTTTCAGTGATTCTGTATTTCAAAGTGAACTTTCAGCAATGTTCACTTAGAACTGTTGTTATCTCCATTAATTTTAGAAGGAACCACTGTATGCCAAGTACTGGCAAGAACTTGAAGAAAGTGGTATCCTTAGCATGAAACTTGTTGATCACGTTTTCTCAAGCTTTACTGGCCAAGGAATTGTCAAAGAAGATATCCTAGGCATGATGGAGCAATTTGGTTTAATTGCTAAGTTCTCTGATTCTTCAAATAATTTGAAGTACTTTGTACCAGCTCAGTTAAAGTCGTCACCTGATGAACTCTTAAAATTGAGGCCATCGTCAACTGATCCATGTCCATTGTATCTCCACTTTGTCCATGGCTTTGTCCCTCATGGTCTATTCTTACAGCTTGTCTCACGGTCTATTCGTTGGTGTTCCAAGACATGGGCCGAGCATCAACCAACCCTGCACCAAAATGTAGTATGGTTCATCATTGGGAAAGATATTCATGATTTTGTCCTCATATGCGAAAAAAGATACGTGAAGGTAGTCTTGAGACAAAGAGCACAAAGTCACCAGGTGTTAGGACAAAACTCAGCCGAACTAGCAATTCTCGTTCGTGAGTTTCTTGAAAAAACTCTACAGGCTTTGCAGCAGGAACTGCCGTACCTGAGAGGACTACAGTATGAGCTGTGTGTTGCTTGTCCATATTGTCATCAAGGGACAGAGGAACCACTTTATGCATGCATCAAAACCACTTGCATACACAAGGACTGCTTCCACCTTATTGATGCAAATGAGGGTCAACCAACAATCTGTAAGCGGAAACTCTCGGATAAAGTGATGGCCTGTTGTGGGCTGGAGAAATGGTTCTCTAGAAGAAGCCAGGTATAGCCGGTTTTTAAAATTCATGTTTCTTTTTTATTATTATAACACGTTACTGTTTTTTCACATCTGAGTGTAAACAGGCTGTAGTTGGTCTGGGAAAATTCCTGTTGTTAATTTTGTTACCGTTTTAGAGGAAAAACATTTTCCTTCAAGATGAAATTATTCTTGCAGGTTACAATTTTCAGTCACACTGGGGTAACACTTTAATCAAATATGAAAATGATTTTTTTGTAAGTTGTTGTTCCTGCTCGAAAGCTTTTCTTTTTTGTTCTGTGTATGGTTTTCCTCCCTCTACAAGAATCAGCTTGCAAACAAATGCAACCTGAAATAAGCGGAAAAGTATTACTCTGTGGGTGTGCAACTCCTATTCTTTTTGAAAAAGCGTTATTTGTGAAGAAATTCATCAAGTTAGAGAACAGTTCTAGTGCAAAATGATTCTCTGATCATACAGGTAGCCCAGATTTTCATACTGAAGGGGTTAGTTTTGTTAGAGATGGCTGACAGTCATCAAACACTAAGACTATAGTAATCATCTCTGGGCTGTGTTTGAAGAAAATGTTGGTGTTAAATTGATGTAATTATGGTTGTTGATTTGTTGCAGGAGTCTGCTCCACTCAGTGAAGTTTGTTCATCCCATAGCCCTTCACCTGGGGGAAATTCTTGTAAGTCATTTTTAATTCAATTTTTTGCAACATCTCTGTTTATCTCTTTTAAGATTGATTCAAATCTGTTCAATGATCCCTAACTAAAAAAAGGTGTTTCGAAGGCTTCACCTGTGTTAACAGGGGCGGATCTGGGGGAGGGATGCAGGGGGCACACCCTCTCTCCCTCCCCCTCCCCCGAGGTGTCTTATGGCTTTCTAATACAACTTCATAGTTACAAATCTGGGCTACCAAATTAAAATCTTGTATTGTTTTCCATGTATTCTCAGTAGTTCAGATTATGTTATTGCCTATTTATAAGCTTGCTTCGCTTCTAAACTTTGTTTACATCAACCGTCAGTTACTCTATTCCTTGGCGGTGTATCCACTTCAAAGAAAACTTCTTGATCGCCCCTAGTTAACAAGAAGGGTTATTCTCCTCCTCGCAATGAAAAACTTTGCGTTTTTGGTGGCTGAATTAGAAAGGTATTGGTAATAAAAAAATATTGTGTGAGGTCAAACGAACATGGGAATCAGTTGTTGCCTTTTAGGTATGGAACATTGAATTGCGTCTTTTCCAAATTTAATGATTGATTTCCAGCAGAATTCAAGAATTGAAAACAGTAATTATAAACACCAGTGAACTGTCTCACCAGTTCTGTTAATATGATATTTATTGTTTTGAAACTAAAAAGGAATGTACAACAAAATGGTAAAAGTCACAAAACAAGTCTTGTGATGTATGGTGTGCATCACAAAAATGTGTCCAAAGTGTCAACATCTTAAACAAAAAAAGGGATGATATCAATGCCATTTTTGTTGTTTCAAACGGGGATTTTTTCGAGTGAAAAAAAAAAAGTGGAATTTGACATATGTTACAGGAGCCACTGATACATTATCCTGATCAAATTTGACGACTGGAAACAATTTAAAAAATTCTTATCTAAGTTCTTTGTTCTCTTTCCTTACCTCGGCCTTGAACACTGATTGATATAATTGGACCAAGTTAAAACAGAAGGTTATTTGCTTCTGGCTGGATTCACTGTTCGTTGCTTACAGTGTGATTGGTTAACTTACTTAAGAGATCCCGGTAAAAAGACGGTAACAGTAGTGGTTCTGTAAATTAAAATTATTTGTTTTTGTAGTAAAAGAAGGCGTACCATCAAAAGACGAATTGGAAGAAATAGCTTACAAAATTGGCAAAAAGTGGATTAAGCTTGGGCGTCGCCTGAAAGTTGAGGATGCAATGCTAGAGGTTATAACAGACAAATACAACGAGCTGGACGAGAGAGCATATCACATGTTAAAACACTGGCAACAGGAGAAAGGTTCCGAAGCAACTTACCAAGTTTTGAATGATGCATTACAGGATAAACTTGTGCAGCGTAAAGATTTAGCTGAACAATATTGCTACAACCAAGGTAATTTTTTTAAGAATATTATTTGATTCGAAATTTTTTTAATGAATGATTATGAGTTCTTTAGTTTGAGTACGTGGCTTGAAGTCGTTTTATAAGTAACCTCAGAAATCTGCATAGTTATGCGCTTACTAATAGCTGCATACGTTATCGTCAGCTGCTCGGCGTAAAAGTCATCTCTGGCAACCAGTGTTAGCGGTCTTGAGTAATAAGATGATACTTTCTGATTTAGCGTCCAGGCAAGCGTGCGATTTCGTAACGTAACGCAACGAAACTTAATGTAAAGTAACGTTAAGTCACGTTATCATGTATTTTAAGGCAGGCAGTATCGAAAAACCAACCCAGATTTCCTCAATCAGACCACAGGATTACATATCGAGGAAAAGTAGTCTATTTCAAATCTCTTGGTCCGAAACAAAAAAAAAATTAGGAATGTATTTGGCATTTCAATTTTCCCGTACACACCCTTCTAATCGTTATGTGACGTAACAGGAAGTAGTCTTACTCTCGAGCATTTAAAACTTAAAAAATACCGTGAGTCTGGGCTGTCTGTGGCTTTTATAAGCAATGTTAAACCAGTCAGTGGTCTCCACATTAAGCGTCCTTTCGCCTTTTCCAGAGTTTGAAACAGGACGAAAAATAGTTATCTAAGATAAACTTTAGAAGAAAGGAGAAGGGCACATGGTAACAAGCTACGAAAACGAGTGGGCCATCTTGAATTCTGACCAAGGAACTGAGCTTGGGACCATTAAGAACAGTCTTAGCTATTGGGCAAAGCAGGAGTTAACACCTTGTTATCACTTAATATCCAGAGCCCCTAAGACGATTTTCCATTGGTCAATTTTGCGGGACTGGTTTTGTTAGGTGCGTAGTTTGTCCCTTTTATTTTAAGAATTATTAAAAAGATTTTTAGTGACTGGACTGTGATACAACGTGGGCGGCACAATGTTAAGCCTCTATGCTGTAAATATTTAGACACAATCACTCTGAATAGCAAGCGCGTTTTTCAGAGTGGACGGTAAAATACGCCGCGTGTCGGTTTATTTTGACAACCTTGAATTGAACATAGAGACCACAATTTCCTTTCTTAGGGAGCGCAGGCGACCAGAAATCTGCGTCAAGCGCGGAAAACTTTGAACCTGCACCAAACGCGGGAAATGTAATTGATATCAAGTACAGGGACATGAGTGTTGCTTTCGTGACCGAGTCATTGATTGACTGTGGGGCCTAAAAAAAATAAAGAATAAAACAGGAACTACCTTGAAAAAAAGTGTTTTACCATCACATTATGATCGTGCCACCCGTAGGTCATACAGAAAAGAGAAGAATCGAAGATGACAGTTTCCCTCGTCAAAAGGAAGAGACTTCCAAAAGACTGAAAGGAGATTAATGTTCTGAAACAGACGAGGTAATTAAAACAATCTTTTTTCGCAAAATGATGTGAACCATATTTGTGCTGATATCAAGGGCAAATTAGTGCGTTTAATTTGGCGAATCTTAAAATACAGACAAATATTTGGTGTTACGGGTTCGCGTCGTACCATGTAAAGGCAATCTGCTCATTTGAAATAACGTGATAAATTACTCTTTGCTATTGTTAGCTTTGTTACTTTACTCAGCACAACAATATCACCCTTTCTGCATAATAATGTTTGATTTTTATTTTATTTCACGATCAGGTAGGAAGGTTTGGTTGCCGAATCCTCAATATCGTGCAAGAATTTGTTTTCCATTTACTCGTGGCAAAGAGGCGTGGTAACCAGTTGATTAAATACACTAACGTCCTCCCTCCTTTCTCTTCAGCTGTTAAATTACACTTCATCTGGAGCCTACTATCCTAGAAATAGGGCAGTACAGCGGTCTAGTCCAGTGGTCCCCGACCAGAAGAGAATGCGCCTGGCGACCTTCGTGGACGAGTGAAAAGCGATGATCTCGAAGACCGAAACAATATGATAAAGGAATTCAAATAAAAATGAAAATAAAATGAACGGAAAAGAAAACTGAATTAATTTATTCGGTAGATGGAATCGCTGATTGCGAAAGAGACCATCTGTAAAAAAAAATTGAAAAAAAAAGCGTTTTTGAGTATTTAGTCTGGCAGTTCAATTTTGAAATTATGTCAATACTTGTATAGGCTTGCATTACACACGGCCGACAAATTGTATAAGGATGAAATTATAAGACGATTTATCATCACTTAATTTGGGCGATTGTAAGCGATTGTAAAATTTCTGGGGTAAAATTCTCATCCCCTAATCATGAATTCAACAAACTGTCGCAAAATACATGCAGAGGAGAAGACGTTCTCTGAGATAAAAAATTGTAGGTGACCCCAGTATCCTCCATTTTTCGTAAGTGAAAAGAAAACCTCAGTGATCTCACAGGACGCTTGTAGCAAATATAGGAAATATTTATATCAAGGGTGTCTGTACCTAAAAAAGAATGATACCGTATGTGTTTCTCTGCCCGCTGGAAGATTGGAGACGAGGTTATCAAAACATTTTCTTGACTTCCTTGTCAGCATCGAAACATCCTCTACAGATTTGATGGATTTTGAAAATTCTGAGATCAGTATAATCCTCTTTCTCTGATTATATGTTCAAATTGATAAAAGTAAACAAATACGAGAGGACATCCTCTTGGACCATGTACGAAACAAAACAGGAGAGACAGATGCAAATGCACGTAGCATAATAAATTTTTCGGAAGTGTTATTGAGCCAGTGCTGTATATCGTAAAGCTAATCAGCTCTTGAACAGCTACCTATGCGACCGGAAATTTCGAGTCAAAACCGGCAGTCATGCGAGCTCGTCCCGGACAGTCAGCCCTAGCTGCCCTAAGGGCTCTGCCCTGGGTCCACTGCTATGGAATGTAATTCAAAATGACTTGCCCTTTAATTTTTTTGGTTGAGTCGAGCTTGTCGATGTATTTAGACGACCACCGGATGTACGACATCGGAAATGAACAATCCAGTGTTGCCTCGGAGCTTAGAGAAACCGCGCGCACTACCACTAGCTGGTACGACTCCAATCTTAATATTAGAAATATTACTAATATAAGCTGGACATAATTTGTGTTTGACTTTATACACAAGTGTGCATACATCCTGCAGGCGTCTGTTCTTTAATGTTGGTAGCTCGGCTCTCTCGAGTAATTCTGAGCAGGTTGCGTGATGATCTTTGTTCACAGCCCTTAGGCTTCTCTCTTGGAGTCGTTCTATCTTGCGCAGATAGCTAGCTTTACAAAAATGCCGAACTAATTGACCATACGTTAAGTACGATAGAATCGCTGTTTTGAACAGCACTAGTTTAGCATTTATAGGTTAGGTTTCTAACCGACTGGCCTTTTTACAGATTGAACTAATTTGATCAGTGAAATTAAGTTTCGAGTCTAAGAGTTCAAGCTTTCCTACTGTTTTTATTTCTTCACTGTTCACAGAAACTGTGTATGTGGCATCGTTTTTGTCTTCACCATAACCAATGTTCATAGTCTGATATTTCTGATTTTCCCAACACAAGTTAGTACTGATTTCGCCGCAGTTTCCTACTAAGTTTGCCATCTTTAGAGGTAAAATAGTTGTATGAAGGTAAGATTTGTATTTAAAGGTAAGATATTTTCGATGGTAAATACTACGACCAAATCGATGGTGTTGCCATGGGTTCGCCATTGGGCCCTGTCTTTATGCCAACATCTTTGTGTGATTTTGAAGAAAAATGGTTGATGAATATCAAAATTAGTCCTTCATTTTGGAATCAGTACGTTGATAACACGTTCACCATGTTTCACAGCAAAGGCAGTGCCAATGAGTTTTGCACTATTATTAAACAACTGTCATATCAATATTAAATTTACCATTGAATTTGAACAGAATAATGCAATTCCTTTTTGGACATTCTTATCACAGGTCATCAAAACATCACTTTCAAGACATCCATCTACCGAAAGAAGACTTTCACAGGTCTCTAATCGAAATGGGATTCCTTCACCCCACGAAAGTACAAAATAAACCTCATCTGCTCCCTCACTTATCGCTACTACCGTCTTTGTTCGTCTGGCTCCTTGCTACAATCTGCCCTCAATGATTTTCGAAAACTCCTTCTTCAGAACGGCTACCCACATGGCATAATCAACTATCATATGAACGATTATGGGCGGCCGTCACCACCAAAAATACAAGGATGTCAAATAGATCAGTAAATACAAAGATGGTTTAAGGATCAGCTGCAAGATAGCATAGCTAATAAAGGAATGGCATGGCCAAATTATAGACAGTCTAGGTTTCCTTCATGAAATAGAACAGCCTGAACATAAATAGTTTAGCCAAATGATAAACGGTCTAGTTGCCCATGTCGAGTTGGAACATGAAATTGTGAAATGAACCAGCTGAATTGCAAATAGTCTAGCACTCATATGCAATACAGTACACAAACGGTGTAGCTTTGCGTCAAATGACTCAGGATATTATGGAGTAGCACAGCGTACGCACAAATGTTGTAGCTTTGGGTAAAATGGCTCAGCATAATGTCGAATGGTACATCGTACATAGAGGGGCCGTAAGGGGGGGGGTCACGCGCACAGTTCACGGCAATTAAAAAACGCAAATCACGAAACACGATAATTAATTTTCGAGTTTCGCGGTTCACGGAAAATACTTACACATGAGAAAGACTTGTCGCCTTACCCTATATATATAATATTGTTGACAGTCGTTTTAATGTATTTCAGAAAGAGCTCAACTCGTGATTGTGTCGTGATTGGTAATGTCAGATTCGGTTTCACAGTTTGCTCTGTAGCAGACAGGCAGTCGCTTAAGATTTCAGTCTCTCGTTGAATTCTTCTGAAATCTCTCTGTCACTGTCACACTGTGCCACGTCTCCAAACTCGTTTGCGGACGCCGCTGCCTCAGGGCAATTGTCTTGAAATCTGTAATTGCAAGGTAGTATAAAAAATACACGATCCACTTGACTACTGAAGTCTTAAAAGTTTTAATAACTGATATTATCATTCAATCTTGAAAGTTATCAATTAGAACTGATATTATAAATGTAGGTTCATCTTGCCTTGTGACTATCGGTGTAACAACAGCTAAATACGCTGTTTTTCAAAAGACCTTAAGATACATCGAGAAGTAAATAGATCAGAGGATCTTTAACAAAAAAAAAGTAAAAGAAATGTTTTTTTTGACTTTCTTGATCTCCTCCGCGGCTTCCACTCTTCTTCAGGAAGGCTTCCATATTTCTTTTCATTCCAGCTATTGTTGCATTGTGTCTCTTGGCATTATCTTCCTCGTTTCGACGGTTTTGACAAGCTGTATTAAAGTGTTCTGTAAGGCAGCAACAAAAATATGACCTCCAGTGATCTTTACTTTTTTTAAGAAAACAATGAATTTTAAACACCTGCTTTATTCTTTGACAATACAGAAGTTCTCTGGATGGTCTTCTCCAGTGGTTTCCTTTTTAAGTCAGTAAAATTGATGATGATACTTCAAAGTGAAACTTCCGAAGCTTTTAGTAGAAATGTTTCTGCAGACAAGCTTGAAGGATAATGTTCAACATTTTACGTACTTTTTTTAAAGTATCGAGCTTTAGTCTACGGAGTCCTGTCCGTTGCTACAATCTTTAACTTCTGGCAACGACCACACCTTATAGTAAATTCATTGACCGCTGTGCTATTGAACATACTTGCCAGAGCTACAAACACATTGAAAGGCTAATTCACTAAATACATTAAAGACGATTTAAATAATCATCGTTATCATCATCGTCTCCATCATAGCAATAAAATGGTAAAATTTTAGGAAAAATCATGGCTGTTAATAATAACAAAAATTCTTAACGATTTCTTTTAGTTGCACATAGCCAAATTTAGATCATCCAACAGCTTGGTCTGTCGTTCATTTCGCTCAACACTTTCGCCCTGTTTTAGGTGCTTTACAAGGTGGTCGTCCTCTACCTTTGAAGCTGACCTTTTCCTTCCACCTCTTGGCTTTCGTTTGCTGACTTTGCTCTTTTGCTGTTCTTCGCCACCAGCAACTGTGATATTTATCACCAGAGAATCTTTCGAAAAGACGATTCCCTTTTTAAGAACATTGACTGAAAGAAAAAAATGACAATAAAATTAATTAATCAAATAATAATCTTTTGACTACGTCCTTTTTATCTTTTGTCTATCTACTTTGACATTTATATTGGTGTCATTTTTTCTTGGCAGTTTCAAACCCCACTCCAGTCTCTTTCGTAGTCCATAAAAATTAAATTTAAGTTGCGTTTAATCGAGAAAAAAATCTGTCCGAATATTCTCTTCCTAGTCTTCCTAGGTTGTTCCTATTCTCAGGTCTTCTCATTATTGTCAACGCGCCCTTTTTGCAAAGCGAGCGATCAAGGATCATCAAGAAATATCTCAGGAGGTGTGTTGAATATCGCCTCTAACGACCCTAACCGAAATCACGGCTCTCATCAATGACTCACTTTCTGTATAATTTCTGAGAAAATTGTCGATTCTTAAGCAAACTTCAAATAAAATATGTAGGGGGGACTGAATAAAACTTTTCTAGACTTCTAGTATTGTAAGGGCCTGTTTACATGGAGACAGGGTTACCCTTCTAGAAGGGGCACCCTTTTAGAAGGGTAACCCTTGCATATTGTATTTTCCGGCTTGGTTTACATGAGAGGTAGGGTCACCCTATCTGCTTGGTGGGATAACTCTCCTGCGAGGGCCAACTTTTTGCCGTGTAAACACTTGAGGTAGGGTCACCCTCCTAGAAGGCCACTAGGGTTAACTTTTGTGGGTTCAGTTTACTGTCAGATTGCCGCGAAACTCTGTAAAGGCTTCGCGCGCGTATAAGCCCGAGGAATATTTTCGCCGTTCTGTGCTGGCCAAATTGTTTGAACAGAGTTCGAAACAGTCGGAGGACAACAGTGTCGACATTTCGAAAAAAGACATAGATGATCATGAATTAGTGGTCGACGAGCGTACCATAGAAAGCCGCTCGACTCGGAAAGATATGAAAGAAGGCTTGCCACGTGAAAAATCAAAGAATTCACAGGGAAAACGAAAAGCGTCCTTCGCCGCTCTGTGCGACGAGGATTCCGCCAAATTCTCCCTCGGCGACAAATTGGCTCTCCTTCGTACATGCCTCATTCGTCGCATTGCAATTTCAGGGCGGCTACCTGTAGCGCCATTCGCTCTTGTCGGCGTTTCTCTATTAGGGGATACGACAGCAAGAACCCACAGCACTGAAAAACCGCAGCCAAAGAGGCAAGCACAAGGAAAATTGAATTTACCGCCAAAATACTTCGTTTGTCCGCCATTTTGGGTGTTTTGTACTTAGCGACCCCGCAGTTATCTCCCTCGGTGCCAAATTCAATAATCGCGATAGCCCTGGGGACAAGACTTTGCATGTAAGGGGGGCTATCTTTTGCCCCTTCCAGAAGGATGACCCTCATAAGGGGGTCACCCTATCTCCATGTAAACAGGCTCTAAGAGATGTAAGAAATTTAACGTGAATTAAAACAATTAACACGAAAGTATGGATATCAGATACCTTTCACACGTGACTTTCAAGTAACATAAATTATGATCTCTTATCAAATTTTCATGATGAAGACACTAACCTTGTAAAACTGCAGAATCGACAAAAAGCGGCCTTTTCATGTTCCACTGCGCTTGTGTATTGATTGAGAAAGCTTTACTGCCTTCTGCGCCTTTGGCTAGTCTGCACAGCTTAAGATCAATAGATGACCTTATTCCCCGCTTCTCAGCTTCGGCCTTGAGGCCCGCGTGTTCAACAATATGCCTTTTCAGGGCAGGGGAATTCTGATCCTTTCCTTTCCCCCAAGAAAACTGAAAGATCCAGGAGATTTGGGATCAATGAAGTAGACAACCCCTTCTAAAACACGAAACGGCTCTTCGCTGACTTCGCTCTCCGACATTGTGGGTCGTGAGAAATGAAGACAAGATGTCAGACAATGAATGATCTGAAGACCTGATCGTTGGTGTCAAAGGTCGCATCAGCTTTATTTTTGGATCAACGGGTCATGCGAAACCCAATTGTTTGGTCACGCAAGCTGAAGAAAACAGACACGGCGATCACCTGGAGAGTTCCTTTGTGGGATCTTCGTAGCCGTTCACGGAAAAAGGGTCGTTTTCGTGTTTGTTATCACGGGTATCGGAAAATTATTTCTCTGTTTCACGTATCACGACAATCATATCATTCACGGTTCACGAATTTTAAAACTTTTAGATTACGAATCACAGAAAATAAATTAGTCCGATCACGTTTCACGTGAAACCCCCTTACGGCCCCTCTACATACAAACAGTGTAGCCTAGCGTGAAAAGGCTCAGCGTAATGTGGAATGGTACAGCGTACACACAAATGGTGTAGTGTTGTGCGAAATGACTCAGCGTTGTGCGAAAAGGCTCAGCGTAATGTCAAATGGTACGGCATAATGTCAAATGGTACAGCGTACATACAAACAGCGTAGCGTTGCGTGAAATAGCTCAGCGTAATGTGGAATGGTACAGCGTACACACAAACGGTTTAGTGACGTAACGCTACACCATTCGTGTGTACGCTGTGCCATGCGACATCACGCTGAGCCATTTCACGCAACGCTACACTGTTTGTATGTACGCTGTGCCATTCTACATTACGCTGTTCCATTTGCGGTTTGTAATTAAAATAGCACTGAACAAGACTTGATTCTACCACGGTTTGCCGGCCTCCCGGTTTCCCACAGTTTGCACACGTTGGTGTGCCTGAATGTATGGGCGGCCGTCACCACCAAAAATACAAGATTATTAAACGGTACATACCAAACTTAAATGGTTTAGTGATGGTTTGCGAAATGGAATAAATGATTGAGAAATGCTTGTCTAACGACAACAAGATAGGTGTTTTTGTGTTGAATGGTCTGCTCAAGCATTAAATGTTTTTAAACAATTTTAGAAATGGAGCGGTCACCGATATTAAGATGGAACAAACTAATAAGAATCAGTTTGGTTAGATGAGAAGCCATCTGATTACGATACAAAGAATGATCAGGTATGACAGCAAACAGTCAAGTGCTCTGTTGAGCTGTTCAGTCAATGAAGGATTGGTCAACTAATTGGAAATGATTGAACGAAATCAAAGCTGATTTATCGTGACACGAAACAAAACAGCCTACTTTGCGCGCCGAATTGCAAAATACAACAGTAAAACGGACAAGTCAAGACTGAAATGGATCAGTCAATAGAAGGGGGGGAGGGGGGGAAAGAAATCTGACGTTAACAATTAAATTTGGCGCCAAAGTTGCAGAGCGAATGGCCTTGTCACAGGTCATACTCTGACGATATTTCTGAGATAGGATAGGATATTAAGCTTAGATCAAAGTCAATCAGAGGAAATTATGTCACCGCTATCCATTTATCTATTTATATGACCATTACGGTGTCCAACTAGAAAGCCTTTGCTACTTTGGACACCGCGCACCTCTCAAACTTATCTTTATAGCCAAATATTACTATTATTCTTCCCTCTTTCTCTTATTTTTCAATGTACATTAACTTCGTTTGATAGTGTGAAATAAATAAAGTTCAAAGTTCAAGTTCATGATTTTACGTGTGATGGACTGGTGGTGGCTTTTCGTCTCATTAAATTCTAAGCCCGATTCTGTGGACCAAGATCCGATATTATTTAAGTCCATCTGGAGAGCAATTTCATCATCAGTAGATCTTATTTCTTTGTACAATTTGGTGTCATCTGCGAACATTACAGTTTCGCTCTCGGAGACCATGTTCGGAAGTTCGTTTACGTAGAGCAGAAATAGAGCGGGTCCCAAGATGGACCCCTGGGGGACTCCTGATGTAACAGGTAATGCATCCAGATGTGGCGCCCAGAACATTAACGCGTTGGAGACGACCTGTGAGGTACGACTGGAACCATTCGTATAGTTTTCCTCCAAAACCAGAGATACAAATATTAGACAAGAGTTGGGCGTGGTTTACTTTGTCAAAGGCCTTTGACATGTCCAGATAGATGACGTCAATCTGACTTCCTCTATCAAGCAGGCGGTCAATACGATCCAATGTTTCGATGAGGTTGATGGTTCAAGATTCTCCTGTTAAGAAGCCGTGTTGATGTTTACCCACGTGTTTGTATAGATGAGTTTGGATGTTATTCAGAATGCATCTTTCCAATACTTTAGAAACTATGGGTAGTAGAGATATTGGTCGATAATTCTCTACTAGTTGACGATCGCCTTTTTTGAAAACAGGGACTAAGTTGGCCAGTTTTCATTCCTTTGGTATGGTGCCAGAACTGAGTGATCGATTAAATGACAAGCAAAGTGAAGGTACAATGGCGTGAGCAGTTTCTTTGAATACTATTAACCAAGCCTGAGTTTGATTGTTCTCGTCTAATAGATACCTACACTCTTTTTTTACGGCTCCCCTTGCAGGCAATAAATATTTTATGAATACACTAACGAAATAACTTTACTATGAAGTTAAAGATGTTGGATGAAAATATATACAAAGGAAAAGACGCTGACAAGCACAATAATTTAGAGCAATAAGATGATAATAAATTACCTATACTACGAAAATGTATAACTGGTATTGATAAAATGTATAACTGGTATTAATGAAACAAGTTCATATGCTAGAATCGAGAGAGAATCACAAGTGAGATCACGTGGTGGGGTGGTTGATCACCTAAACGTGAAATCTTATTTGAATTGTGGTTTAAGAAATGAAAGTTAAAGTCAAATTCTCAATACTCTTAATATGACCAGAAAGACTAGAATAGTCCTTAGCACCTTTAAAATGCGAAAAATAGTTTTGTACTCAGGTAAACTTAACCTAAACTTATTTTGAGTGTTTCTCTAGCTAACTGAACAAAAATTGCTGGGTGAATTTTGTGGTTAAGTAACTTAGCATTAGAATGAACCATCACAATGTCATTAAAGACAATGTTGTTCTTAACATTAGGCCCTGCATGTATCTGTCTACTTCCTGATATCCCACACTTTTAACTTTTCAGTGCGAAGTCGCCCCTTTAAAGTCATTATAAGGCTCCAAGAACCTTAAGAGAATCATTTCATGAGGGTTTCAATAGGCTGATGCCTCTACGGTTGACGGTTACAATTGTGGCCAATTTACGCAAGCCGTTCACGTCTTTTCATTATGGTCACAAGAAAAAGTTTTTAAGGTTGATTTTTTTTCGAGGAACAGTTAAAATTTTTCAATTGTTACGCTCACCAGCTGAATTTATAGTCCGTTTTACGTATAACGGTTAACCCTATTAAGACCCTCTTTAACCCCTCTGCCGAAAATTCCGCCTGGAACCAAAGAGATGAGAATGCTTATAATTTGTCTTTTAATTTCGAATATCTCACTTCTTCATCACTTACGTTTCCAAATTTCTGAAAAACTTTTACAATAGTGAGAGAACATTATTTTACTCCGACAAAGGAAGGCAAATATAACCATCAAACCTCGCGTTCTACCTGGGACAAATACTAAAGCATTAATGCAGTGGACTGTAAGCATTTTTAACGAGAACACCCTTAAAAAAACCGATAATTTTTCTAAACTAGTATCTATTTAGTCTGTGCTGCAATAACGGAAGGAACACCAAGGTGTACCATTTATGCAGTAAACATAGTAACCGCCGCAGTTTATCACTTTGATGGAAATTGACTTGTAGCAGCAGTCTGACAACCAGTGGAAGCAGACCGTCCTGGTGACCTGACCATCAGCCTCTGCGGGATGCGTACTATTAGCCCAAGCGGGTACATGGGAGTCACATCGGTATTTCGGAGGACATGAGGTAGGCATTCTTGTGCCGGCTGCTCCCTTAAAACGGTATCAACCCTCAAGTCCATTATCACAAATCGTGTCTTGATTGGTGTAATTGATCCTTCTGTCTGCCCCTGTTAGGCTTTGATAGTTTTGACATTCTAAAATAGACAGAGAAGAAATTATTTGAGAATTCAAAATTTTCTTGAAATGGTAACCTACAGTCTTTTTCAGGTCAACTCTCACCTTGACGGTCAATCTTACGATCCTACCTAGCAATCCGTTCTGCTTTATTGTGTTACTCTACCTTCGTTCTTCATGTCACAGTGATCCAAGACAAGTTTGCCAGGTTTGGTGAAATTCAACCAGTATTTACCGCTGACCGCTTGTCCACCTCCACTCGCCTTGATTTCCGGAAAGCGCACTCCGAAATCCGTCAGAGGGAGGTCATCTCGGGCAGATTTCCGATTACGAAATCCGAGCTGCCCCGATGTTGTCTTCGTGATGAAGGACCCATGTAGCATTTTAGACCCGCAAAACAGAGTAGAAACGAACGCATACTTTGTGTTCGCTCATGAATTCGAATTAGCCGTAAGATAATTGTTCTTTTTTTCATTGCCTACCTATTTTACAGACTCCGCAAACTTTTTGCGATGCCTCCTTTTTACGGATGGCCGATCACAACTACAACATAGTGACACTTCCACGAAACCTGTCAAAAGGAGAATGTGAAAACACCGGAAACGGAGAGAAAGATAAATGTTACGGTCGATTAACTACCGGACAATTGAATGGTCCAAACTCGCAAGGGCGGGAAATTTGTTATCGTCCGAGATATCAAAGTATCTGTTTGTCCACTAAATTCGTATTCAGTGTTCGGCCGTATTCCAATCGATGATTTCGCTTTCTAGACAAAATTTCCAATTTTATGATGGCGACAACCACAAGACCACATGTATCACCAGCACCGCAAACGCAAACACCATCTACTCCATCATGACACAACCTCCAGCACAACCAGCACTGCAAACACATACATCATCCCTGCAGTAAAGGCCAAAACGAACACAAACCTGGCCCACAAAAACGAAAAAGATGATGAAGTAGAATTTGTAAAGATCTCTTACAGAAGCGCCTCAAAGGGCGGGAAATTCCATCTCTCAGAACAGGACATTAGCACCATCTCAACTGGAGACTGGCTCACCGACCATATTGTGGGTGCAGCCCAGTCTGTTTTGAGGGAGCAGTTCTCTCACGCAAGAGGATTGGAAAATACAACTTTGGGGCCGATTTTTAATTTTTCTGTTCGGAAAGGCCAATTCTTACAAATCTTGAATAATGGCAGCCATCATTGGGTGTTGGTATCTACTGTAGGATGCTACACTCCTTCGGTAGTTTATCTGTACGACACCCGGCCTGTTTTCAGGAAGAATTGCAGCCCTGGTGCAGAAACAGATTGCATCAATTATACACGAGGAAGGAACTAGTTTTAGGGTCATTGTACCAAACGTGCAACAGCAGAACAATTACGATAACTGTAGAGTTTATGCTATTGCTTTTCTGATGTCGCTACTACATGGCCTCAATCCTCAGTCTAATCTGACATTCGACAGGAAGCTGATAAGACAACATATTTTAAAGAGCCTGGAGAGTGGGTCATTCGACGCCTTTCCCCTCTCTAAAGCACCCGAGTGTCGAGACGGGAGGCCACTTTTTTTTCAAGAGGTCTCGGTAATGTGCGAGTGTAGAATGCCGAGGGAAGAGTCAGACTCGAAGTCTCCTCGTTGTGTGAAATGTTGTAGCTGCAAGGAATTTTTTCACAGGAAATGCATTTCAACAACTATTTTGGAAGGTTCAAATGCAAACTGGCGTTGTCCAAACTGCGAAAGAGCCCTTAAGCAGGAAGAGAAAAACAACCATTAATTCAACATGTAGCATTAAAAACTGATTCTCTGAACTTTCCGTTTGTTAAGATAATCTTCGAAGTAAAATGCATCTAAGTATGTATTAATTATCCATGCACAAGTTAACTAAAAGAATTGTTGAAACGTATTCATTAGAAACTGTTTCTTGTAGATCTTTCCCTAAGTACGCTCTGCTACATTATATTCATACTTAAATCTCCGTCCAATCGAGGTAATGTACAGTTTTTTAATCAATTACCATATTAGAAATAACAATATCTCGCTTAAACTCTGAACGTAATTGCGTTAAGCTCATTTCATCAGAAATCCTGAAGATTTTTAGTACTTTTGGGCGTGGTTGCTTTTACTGATTTTACCATATACCTAGATGTCTTTTCTGAAAAGCTTTATTTAAGAAAAGGTTTTTCTGTTCACAATGCCTTATTTCGTGCGACGATAGTTCGTATTCAAAGCATCATTTCCGGTGTTTAAAACATCCTCCTTTTGACAGATTTCGTGGAGATGTCATTACGTTGTAGTTGTGATCGGCCATCCGTGAAAAGGAGGCGTCAAATGTATTTTGTGGAATCTGTCATGTAGGTTAGCAACGAGAAAAAAAGGCAAATATCTTAACGCTAATAAAAATTCATGAGCGGAAGCAAAGTAAGTGTTCCTTTCTATTCTATTTAGCGGCTTAAAATGCTAAATAGGGTCTTCATCACCAAGACAACATCGGGGGAGCTCGGATTTCATCATCAGAAATCTACCCGAGATGATCTCTGGTGTTTTCACAACCTCCTTTTGACAGATTTCGTGGAGGTGTCACTATGTTGTAGTTGTGATCGGCCATCCGTCAAAAGAAGGCATCTGTAATATAGGTTAGCAAGGAAAAAAATGCAAATATCTTAACACAAATACGAATTCAGAACCAAAAACGAAGTACATGTTCTTTTCTACTCTGTATTGCGGGTCTAAAATGCTAAATAGGACCTTCATCACGAAGACAACATCGGGGGAGCTCGGATTTCGTAATCGGAGATCTGCCCAAGATGAGCTCCTTCTGACGGATTTCGGAGTGCGCTTTCCTGTTGTAGTTGTGATCGGCCATCCGGGAAAAGGAGGCATCGCAAAAATTTTGTGGAGTCTGTAAAATAGGTAAGCAATGAAAAAAAAAAAAAAAAAAATATCTTACGGCTAATTCGAATTCATGAGCGAACACGAAGTATGTGTTCGTTTCTACTCTGTTCTGCGGATCTAAAATGCTAAATGGGTCCTTCATCACGAAGACAAGTCGGGGCAGCTCGGATTTCGTAATCGGAAATCTGCCCGAGATGACCTCCTTCTGACGGATTTCAGAGTGCGCTTACCTTGATTTCCTTACACGAGTCTGCAGGCAGCTCTGGAATGGCACCGAGAATAGCTAGAAAGTAAGTAAAAAACCGCTGTATTTTTCCCTTTAGGAAGGTAGTCGTATCATTTTACCTCATTCCTCACCTCTTTCCATGTCTCGTCTGAAATAATATCTCTCAGAGTTGGGTATGGAGTCTGCAGGTCTGGCTTCCTTGGTGCGGTTACTTAGCTCAGACTTGTCCTGAGTAAACACATAGTTAAGGCTTTGGCATCTGATGTCACGATAACATTCTCGTAAACATACATCACCGAATGCGGCTCCAGTAATTTTCTTGAAGATGTGCTTTTGTCGCATCATCCCAAAGATGGAGACTTCACGTGTATCACTGTTGTATTGAGTAATCACTGAATGAAACAGTACCAACGGGAAGAAGAGAACTAGTAAATGAGAAAACTCTTGGATCACCATCGTGGTCAATCTCATTTGAAATGAAATGCTGAAATTTATATGTGGTCTTCAACAGAAAAACAGCGGAACACGATTACTGCAGATGCACTAATGTAAAGCTAATGGGAAGAGGCGTGTGTTAGATATGACACGGGCCGTAAGGACATGGCTACTAAATCAATCTCCTTGCACTTTTGTCTACAGTTCTAAATTAGGGCTTACCCTAAAAAGTTTTTACGTATTTCCCCAATTAGATCGGCCTACTCGGGAAAGGATATCAACTATTTCACTAGAGCGAAAGGTCGCCGCCCATAATGCATAAAAAAAGACATCAAAATATGAATATTGATTATTTTCAACCAATTCCCTTAAGCATAAGGCACCGCTTAAAAAAGTAAAGAGTCCCATTGCGCGTTCGTTTATAGGTCTTAATTGGGATATATCTCAAAGGTTTTTCGTATTTCACCAGTTAGATATCTTATGCAGGAAAGAATATGTACCCTGGCAATGTTTAAAAAAATATAACTATTTACTTATTAGCAGAGCTACATGTAAGGGTCGTCACCCCTAAGGCGTGTAAAAAGAAACAAATATTAATATGATGTGAAATTGACTTATTTACTACCCACTCCTTTACTGAGTATTAATAGCCCTTTTCCCTGATTCAATTAACCCAGTTATTCTTTCAAAATAGTACATTGGAGTGGTTATAAAAGTGCCAAAAATGATGTGGTTGGTTCAAATTTGTCCTATCTTACAGACAACAGGGCCAGAAGGTAATTTTCCTGTTTTACCTGAGTGTGTCGTAGTCTTCCTTCGCTTTTTAAGATCGATATTTAGATCTTTGGGAACTAATTGACTGTAATTTGAACTTGAGTTGCGTTGAAAGAGGAAGTTTCAACAGACCACAACATTTTTAAATAATGCAGCTATGAAACACGATGCCCTTCTTGAATTCCTTTTAGTGCCACCAGCAGACTTCTTTTGAAAAATTTTGGCTGAGATCCACACAGAATTTCCGCTTTCTCCGCAACGTAAAACATGATACATCGTTATTACAGTGCAAAGGAATGCCAACGAAACTCTTAGTTTTATCTAACGGAAAAATATCTCAGAATTTGTTGGCCCTTCAAAACTCTTTATCGTTCGTTATAACACATCTATATAAAAATGTTCTTGTTGAGAAGAGGGCAGAACGGTGAAACACATTTGTCTCCAAGTCATGACATGTAGGCTGAACGCAATTAGGCCCTCGCGTCATGATCGATGGCTGAATAATCTCCCTGGAGGCCGAACCTATTCAGTAAATAAGTCCAATAGGCATTTTATGATATGATTGCTGCGTTCTCTTTTTATTCGATCCTTGCACTTTCATTTGGCTTCTCGAAGGACTACTCAAAGGGAAATAAACTCTTTCTCCGGCTTCTCTCGCGCTATCATGGACGGCCCTCTTACGAGCAATTTGTCAATGTGTTTTTCAATTAAAACTCCAATTTTGCGCGATGTAAATAAGGTCACGTAGTTCTGAATGTTTACCCAGGATCATTAACTGAACAACTGATTCTAGAGTGGTTATGGTTTAGACTGCGAGCAGTCCCTCCTTTATGGCGAAGTCTATCGCGCGGGTAAAAGGAATCAGTGAAAAGAAAATTGATGTTAGCGCGCCGCGGAGAACTTCTGGAGTGACGCCGATGCGGCATGGAAGCTTCATCCTCAATCATGGAACTCCCACGGCCTTTTTGACTGCAAGACGGACTTCGCCAAAAATGAAGGACTGCTTGTAGTTTATCATGGCTTTGTAATTTTTAACAACTAGCCTTTGCACAATTGACCTTCTTTATTCATTTTTATATCAAAATTTGAGACAGAGATAATTTTCTACCTCAAAATGTGAAGCTGTTTTTCCACCTCGTTAAGAGGCTTGCTCGCCTCTTTGCAATCACTTTTCTTAAGAGTTTTTTTGTGTATCTCTCAATTCTTTACTTGATCTTCGGTGCAATCATCGGTGAGATCTGTAAACCATAGCCGGCTGATCTCAAAACGGAGCGTGTTTTAGAGTAAAGTCAAGTTGAAGCTAGAGTGTATAGTCCAAACCCACATGCGTGAAACCTCTCTCAAATGTCAATGAGAAATTTCGCAAAAGCAGGTTCTTACATTAGAAAATCATGTTTTGAATATATCTGTACGTATACTTGAGTAAACATCCACAAATTCCGAGTCTCAAGGAAAGAAATATCAGACAGATATCCTTTCTTTTTGGAATTATGTCATGTAACTTAGATGTGTTTGGGTATTCTGGCCACTATTTTAGTCTCATTTGAAATCATTTTTACCAATATTATGATCGAGTGGCTATAACTTCACTTTTTCCGAATGCTCCGTAATTATATTTAAGATGAAAAATTTGCAGATGATGATATTGAAATTAGTTGTTTTCTCAATAAACAAATGTTAAGCTGCATGTGTCACTTTGGTTAGAAAATGAACTTTTCAAATTCAATTTAGCATCGAAATTAGAACTGAAAATTTACACCTTTGCTTTACCTCCTTGTATATTAGTTTCATCAATTATTAAGAATCTTTCACCACCTAAGTATTTGTTTTTCAAAAATGTAGTAAAACCTACCGGGAGAAGCTTAGAGTTGGGGTTCTCTTCAAATTAAGCTAATAGAGCTTCGCGGTTATTGATACGAGGTTTAAACCAAACCAGGGTTTTACTCAATCAGCAGGCCTCAGGCTTTCTCTAAAGCAGGGTTGATTTTATAATTAAATTTCCTTTCATTGCTATTCTATAAAATAATTGTTTAGATCAATAGTTCAGTTGAGCTGGGGATTGTTAGGACGCTGTTTTAAATAATTTGGCCAATAGAATAGAACGTTTTTTAGACGTAAGATATTTTAAAAGGTACTATTTGCCACTCCCAGACTGAAATGTTAAAAAATTTGCCAAAAATGTTACACACATTGCTAGGCTTATCCTGAGGTACTGTTAATAGGAGTGGAAGGTATTTTCCAGTGTTATGAACTTACCTGAGTGGGTGTAACAGCTTTCTTTCAATTTCAAGATCGATGTTTGGACATGTACAGTAGTCAATGAAATGATCTTTGGAACGTATTGTGAAACGATGTAGCAACATTATGATACAAAACGATACAAAAACATCGTCATGTTCGTTTTAATTCCATCTGCAAAGTTCTCCTTAACACTATTGGCTGAAATCCACGGAAGTTTTTTATTTTATGCCCAAGGGGGGAAAATCTGTCGGTATTTCAGAACTAATTTACTTTTCAAAAACTTTGTTACAGGGATAGCAGTATGTACTCACTGACCGTGAGTGGGAGGGCAGGATGGGTAAACATTTGGCTTTGGGTTTTAATGTTAAGAACAAGAACAGGAAGATTAGCGCTTCATCGCGAGAGCCAAATATTTTTCTGTCTTGTACGATCTAACCCATCGAAGTCTTTTATCACATGACTGCTACTTTTTGTTTTTCCCCCCTTTTTCCTCTTTGCATATAGTAGAAATGTGTGTAGGGCTGTATGGCTTTATCCGGGCCAGCTCGCGCTCTTACGTACGGTCGTTGAACGAGGATGTTGTTTTTCTATGTTTTTCAATTTAAATGCCCTTGGAGCCAAACGGGTCTCTTGATAATGAGTGCTAAATAATATAAAGAATATGCGGTGTAAGATAACCTGCCTATATGGATTGTTCAGGTTGATAAAGTGTGCAATCGACCCTAGTTAACAATAGAGTAGTTCTGTCGAGGAACTTTCGGCTGATAGTTGCCCCGCGGAAATTTGATGGTCTTAAAACAAATATTGGCCCGAGAAGCGAAGCTTCGAGGGCAAATATGCTAGTTTTGAGAACATCAAATTTCCAAGAGGCAACTATCAGACCGATAGTTCCGAGACATAAACACTCTATTGTTGTTATTGTTCACCACTAAATTTTCTTCCGCGCCTACAGCTTGTCACAAATGTCAATAATTCGCAACCGTACATTGGCTAAGTAATACGTTATACCTGTCAGAATTGAAAAGTCACTGTTTTTCCGATCTGCCTAACTTCGCGGCCGTCAAACTATTGAAAAATTTTCACGGATGAGTACTATCAATCCAGGTATTTTCCGCGGACGGGCACTACCCATCCGGGTATTTTCCGCGGGCAGGCATTATGGGCTGATAGTGTCTCTCCACGGATGAACACTATCGTGTCACGTGATCGATTTAAACCTATTATTTAAACCTATTATTATTAATTAAATTATCATTAATAAGAACCGGGGAAAATTTAGTGGTGAACTATATTATATCATATGACACACTGAAAGAAAAAGTCGATAGAATGTTTTCAAAGTTCGGTACTGACTGCCACTTGCGTGTGTTTTGAACTGCTCAATATCATTCCTAAAACATTAACATCAAAGAAAACCCAAAATCAAATGAACAAAAATACAATTTGAGTGCTTTCATCGTTCAGTTCTTTCCATATCATTTGTCAGAGGCGGTTAAATTTCATTAAATGAGAAAGTGAAAGTTCATTGTGTTATTCAGTCTTGGTTGGTGATAATTATGTCGAAAATCTATTCCTATAAACAAAGTCCTATTTTGGGCCTGTTAACATGGAGGTGGAGGAACCCAGGAAGGTGAGGAAACCCGCACCAAGCTTAATCGAAAAATAGCCTGCGCTCGCATACGATCTTACTACCCAGGGATCCCAAGTGACATTGTCGGCACGCTTTCAAATGTAACATGAAAGCAACCTTGGCTAGTCGGTTATCCCAACTTGAAACGGTTACATGGCAAATTGGGATCCCGCCTAACAGGGCTATCCTACCCAGCAGACCGGGCAACCACCCATTATGTTTCCGTGATCAAGATAAAATAAGAGATTATATGGACAGGCGGGTTACTCCACTCAGGCGGGTTACCTCACCCAAAGTCCCTGACGTCTATGTAAACAAGCCCTTAGATGAGCAGAAAAATATTTGCGTACGTAAGCATATGAAACACTCAGCCAATAAATAACAATTTTTTTAAACAAATTTAGTAACTGCATATCTGAAGAGCTTTACATACTTAAAACAATTAATTATTTGACAGTTTAAAAGATTAGAGCATTAGCTTGTCCCCTTCTTATTTTTGCGTATGGTTTTGTGATAAAAATTAACGAGTTTCTTTGAATAGAAAAGGAAAATAGACAAAACGCTTTTCAGCGTTAGAAAAGAAAACAGTGTAACTCGATGCTCCGAAATCATTGCGAGTTTAAATAGCAAGAGTTTGAAACTGTCATAGGAAAAGGTGCAAATGCCTTTATCAGCGAACTGATCATGATCCATGATGACTCGACATATCTCAATTCTACGATAAAATAATATCATCAACTTATCATTTTAGTGAGCTATTAGCAAAATGAAAACTTGCCCCCTTCGAATTGAAAGAGATTTATCATACCAGGTCACGTTGATAGTCTACCTTTAGCATTTCCTCGCTGACGTTTCTGACTAACCCTGTTTACGTGCTTTTGTTTCCATAAAACTCATAATATCCTCTCCTTCGCCACAGTCCCCTTGGTTCCATTCATGAATTGACCGGAGTTGTTCTTCATAGTATCGAGCTTCACAGCCACCCGCAGCCTTTTGATGACTGAATTTGAAAAGTTCCGTTTCAATCTCATCAGACACATCATGTTATTACTTAAAATTCATTAAAGGCAAAAATAGAAAAGGGTGACCTTGAACCCTGACCTTTCACAACTGGAAGAGTTTGCAACCATAGATTACCAGATTATCACTTTACTCTTGAAAGTCTTTTAAGAAACCAAAAGATGATTCTTGTTGAGGAAACCACGTTCTTCTTCGCGATCAGTGACTTAATTCATGACTGTCAGCAACCTTCTCTGAGAAGAATTCAAGCAGATGTAAATTAATAAAAAAGTGATGATTATAACGTAATCCAAGTCACTCATGAGAAGAGAAGTCGCCAACTGAGCAGAGTTAATTAAAAAATCTCAGAGGATCTGCCAGACCAATCAATGGCAGCAGTATACAGCTTTTATTCATTTTATTCAGTTATCTTCTTCTATACTTATGTGAATAAAAGTATTATCAATCTTTTATTAAACCATGCAAACTGGAGAGCAATAGTTCTCACGTAAGATACGCAAAAAGCTTCGCAGCTTTTTCAAGATAAAAATAAGACGGGAGAAATTGCTGAGAAGATCAATAAATGTACGGGAGCTTTGCAATTACGGCCTATCAAATCTATTACCTACACAAATTGGACTTAATGAGTTATAGACATCTTCATTTTGATTATATCAACTAAGATGATATAACCAAATTACCTTGTTGCCCCCACCGACGCAGCACCACAGTTTCTTTAGAAACTTTAAGCCTCTCTGGACATCTTCATTTTATTCGATCAGTTGTAATGTAATTGAGTAAATTTATTGAAAACAACAAAACCTAGTGTCCATGCGTTGAAACTGTCACTGACTAAGTTTGGTCAGACCTGTGGGGAAAATGTTTGTCTCATGGTCTGCTGCCACCGTCGACGTAACTGAAATTCTCATATCAGCAATGAAAACACTACAAGAAGTAAGATTGCTCCTGTATCGAGTTATGTTTATCAGCCAGGAAAAATTTTTTGTTCGGCTCAATTAGATGTTATACACCACAACAGCATCCTCTCTATGATCATATTTATTGACTCCCCAATTATTGCTTCTGCAGTGAGATAAAATTGCCTCTCCTCCTTGGCAGTGGACATCATTCATCCAGATTGGGCCAGATCCCTGACCGTATTTAGCACAACAAGTATCCTGGGTCGCACCAGAGAAGCCAAGCTGACGACAAACCATATTGGTCTCGTTCACTGTCCAGTGATGATCACAAACTGTGCCCCAGTGCCCGTTGCGATAAACGTCTACGCGTCCGAAGTTTGCTCCACCGCCCACTAAATGTACACTATTAAAGTATGCATCAAACAGTAGTGAGCGTTGTATAGTTTACGAGTAACAGTCACAGTAGCAGATTTAGCGCGTATAGTCCTCGCTCCCCCTCCTTTGGTGAAACACTTCATGTACGTTTTAATCTTTGCAATTTGTACCACCTCGTTTTGGACCTTTCGCCATGTAATATCTGTCCATTTCCTTGACAAAGTCTTCTCACGGTCTGGCCTCCTTAGTCCGGTTGTTTAACTCGCATATTGCAATGAACATGACGACGGTTAATTTAATTTAATTTAACATAATTTATATAGCGCTAACTCCACTAATTGACCAAAGCGCTTTACCATTCATAATATTAAAATAATTAAAAAGATCCCGCTGGTAATAAAATGTGAATAAATTAAAAACCTATTTGCAGACTTATTTATAAAAATATCACAGTAAATCCCATTCCAAATTATCAAAAAGTTAAACATTATATGCTTTTTTAAAAAGATCAGTCTTTAAGTGTTTCTTGAATAAATTAAGTGTATCTAAACTTCTAAGATCTAATGGCAGCTTATTCCAGAGTTTAGGTGCAGCAACGGAAAAGGCCCTGTCTCCGTATGTTTTAAGTCATGACTTCGGAACTGCCAGAAATTTTTGATCAGTAGAGCGTAGCGTACGTGAACATGTACGATAACTAAGTAATTCCGTGATAAATAATGGTGCCATACCATTTAGAGCCTTATAAACTAACAATAAAACTTTAAAAAGAATCCGAAAGTGAACAGGTAACCAATGCAGTTGAATCAATACAGTTGAGTCTATACGTTATAGCCTTGACATCGGAAATCAGCAAGACAAACCACTCTGCATTCCAATGTACCTGGTGCAGTCTTGAACATCTTATGGGTGTGGCCCTTGAGCATCATTTGGTAAATGGAGTAAAAGTCACCGCCAGCTCCACAGTGCTGACTGTCAATGTCATGGAACATTTGAGAAATGCAGAATAGGGCGGTGAAAAATGAAGTCTGTCGACCAGCCATGAGAAGGATATCAAAGTTATGACACCTGCGAAATCACGATCAAAAACATTTTTATAGGCAAATTTTTGGATTTAAGAATATTTTTGTGTACACACTGGTCAACTTATTATTTACTCCACATAATCGAAGCCTAAAGGAAACATAAAACGTAACGGTGACGGGTATGATTGCTATCTGAAACACGAACTTCTAAATCAAGGAAACGCCTTAAAATAATAAATAAATAAACTTAAGGTGGCTCGTTCTAGTTTCCTCGCGCGGGGAACAGATAACTCTTGCGTCACGCGCGAGAGAAACGTTCGAAAGAAGCATGAGATTAAAAGATGAAATTTTAAAACAAAGATGGCCGCGCGAGGATTTTTTTTCTACTTTTGTGAGAGGTTCACCTAAGAGTGTGTATTTGATGTGTTGAGCGGCCACTGTGAATGCAGGAGATAGAAACTAAGACAAAGAAGACGATTTTCGGAGAAGTAAAGGTTGCTTTACTTCACATCTAAAAGAAATATTCAACCGATATGAAATCTTGCGACGGCGAAAAAAGAAGAACTCAAGTGAAGGATAATCTACCTGAAGTGGAAGAAGACTTTGAAACTTAAAGGAAAATAATATGATATAGCCAGAAGTCGTGTGTAGGATTTTTAATATGAGCCCGGGAGGCTGTCTTTAACAGCTGTTTAATGATTTTCTTAGCAGTAAACGTCTGTAAACATCAGATCACAGGCGCTCGCGCGAGCACACGCAATTGTCAGCGGTAGCTATAGCAGATCATGAGCAAATGTCGATCTTATAGAATCCAGATTTTTACATGCGCGAGAACGCGCGTGGAAATTGCTAAACTCACGAAAGCTTTTACATGAAAAAAAGTCCGGTGACCTCTTCTTTTTATTGTTCCAAAATGATAATAACGTCGAAAGGATTCATCAGAAAAAAAACTAGAGATTTTACGGAAGGAAATTTGCGATGTGTGAAAATTGCCTCTTTTCTAAATTTTCTAAAATTCCGCTTCGTACAGTTTTTTAAAAATCTTTGTGCATTTTCCTTTTCAGGTGCCAAAAGCAATCACTAAAAAAAAATACGGGGTCACCGGGTTAGTTTTCGAATTATTTAAGCCACAAGCTAAAAGATGCGTCTGATTGAGCCTATGATAGCGTTGCTATGGAAACTGCTAGTGACGAAATGACACCTATTTTTGGATAACCAATATTTGTCTAATTCAACCCCGTAAAAGTGTTCAACTGGCGTTGGTCAGTCTTTCTGTTGTATTCTTTCAAAGTTACAAACCATAAAAAAGATGAAAACCGGTACGAGGCACCTTGATGGCTAATACAATTACTGGTAACCCAGTGGTTTACACTGTGGGCTGTAAACAAGAGAGCACTTTATACTTAAGTTGATAAAAATAAAAGCAATTTTATCATTATCTCTTCCCTATATGTGATGTTTACCTTCCTACTTTTTACTATTTTCTGTGAAGTATTTATCATCTTCTCAACTTTACTCTGCCTCAATCTCAGTCTTACTTTAAAGGACTTCCGAATCGTGCATGCGCTTGTTAACGGCAGTTTTACCAATCTTCCGTAATACTTATCGAAAAATTTGAGAATTTTTTAAAATTATACTGGGTTAATTCTAATACTGTTTTCCACCTTTAAAATCTATTTCCTCCGCTGATTTTTTTTTTTAAAAAAAAATAGAAATTGGGCTATAGTATCAACGTCTCGGCAAAGCCACCGAAATTCTCAGAACATTGCACTTCTTTTGTAAAGAAGTTTCATTCGTGACGAAAAGACGCCAGTGGACAAGCTTCTATTGAACAATTGATATTGTGCTTAAAGGAATCGCATAGATTTGTTAATCACTATGGTTAACACGGCTTCTGGAACGCTGTGACTTTTCGCGGTGCCTTTGTTAAGAGAGGCCACACTCATTTTTTTTTTAGCAAATCATTTGTTGTACACTAAATCGTGGAGAGAAACAAAGTTTTCGTAGTTTTCTTGATACGTTTCAATTTTGTCCTCCCTATATCTATTCATACACAGAGATAAATATATTTTGCTTGTGTGAGCTGCCTTCATTAAATTACTGACCGACTCAGCTTTATCTCTCTTAAAAGCCATATTAACTTGTATTCTTGCCTTCACTATAGAAAATTTCCAATTTTCACTCCCTAGAGACAAACTTCTGCTGAAGAAGTCTACTGAAAAAAAAAATGGGAACAAAATTAGTTTAAGCTGTCGGTAAGTGGTCTCCTCTGTTGAGGTTGAGCCCAAAAATGGAGTGACGTACAAAGGTAAAACAAAACCAATGTCTGATGGTTTGATAACAATATACTAATTTGCACTAGTCTCCTACCAGTTGACAGCAACTTCCTGTTTCCTGCATTCCTTCATAACTTACTTAGAAGCACTGAGAAAACTTTCCTCTTAATGGAGTCCACTCTTCGAAACGGCTCAGCCGAGTCACGTAACTTACCATTCTTTCGAGATGAACTCCCTTCAGCCTGACAAATTCCAACTCTGTACATGTTTTCACAAAATAATACATCCTCTTAGGAAAACCGAAAAAAAGCAGAAATAGTAGAGTCTTTCCGTCTGCCCTTCTGCCTTATTTACACCAGGAGCCCCTGTTGACACTAATGAAGCAGACTTTAACTCCAAGCTCAAAAGCCAGAACTATCTCCCTTTATGTAGTGTAAATATTGGTTTTTGGTAAGCATTTTTCTTCCATCCCACGAACTTTTACTTTTTATTTTTCTTCCACTATACATAGCATTCTTCGGGTTAAAGTAAATCACAGTTTATTATTGGTGAATCAAATGACAACATAGCGCGCGTGCTTCCCTATTTAAAAGTCCTATTGAGCTGCTATGAACAAAATCTAAATATGCAGAGTTGCCTTCCTGTCAAGCTGCAGTACAGTTTTCCTTCTCTTTAAAATATAGAAGAAACCAGCGAAGAACTTCCCAATTTTTCTATCGGCATTGACTTTTTAGGTCCTGATCCAACAAACAGCATAAACAAAGCTGAAAAAACTCGCAACTTGCGCGTTTCGCAAATTTGTCGGTAGACCCGTTACAGCAAATTTTGGCCGAGAGACATTCACTGGGAACAAAAAAGTCACCAACTGGTCATTGACAACATTTAAAGGTAAATTTTTTTCGTTTTCATTGTTCTTTTTAAATTTGATCAACCCGGGGAATGAGGCACACAGTTGTCAATAGGGAATTTACCAAACAATCAACAAGGCCGCAAAAAATGCAAATGCAACAAATATTTTCGCAACAAAACAACAAATTAGTCACGCTTTGTACCAAAATTAAATGTTATTACCTCTTTTCCTTTGGAATTTAGCTTGGCGTAAGGAGAAAAAATCCAGATACAGTTGGAACATATGTCGCCGTGCCAACTGGATGCTATTTTGCGAAGGTTTTAAGCAAAGGCAAAAAGCAAATCGGGAGACGGACTACAGTAAATCTACGCTCCCTGGATTTCGCCACGCAACTGAAAGACACTCGAATGCACCGCCACTAAATAAAGGCCGGAAGCTATCTCCCGACCCAAGGTTTAAAAGGTCAAAAGAGATGCATCTGAGTTTACTACCCAACTGATATTGTCATCGGCACCAAAGTTATTGTGGTTGTTTGTCTGTTTTAAGCATTTTACATGATTTGTCACAGATCTCTCGATAAATGTATTAATATTACTTGACACACCTGTTATCGCACATTTGCTGCGAAAACTTTTAGCACGGTGTGTTATACTTGACAATGTTCAACGCAACATTTAGGCCCAGGCTCCTACTGGTTAAGTATCGGAGAGGTGATAGAAATTCTTGGCATACTAGTTGACCTTGCAAATAAACGTCAGTGATCTTGCGTTGCACATATTTGAATCGAGACCAAACTCCAGCAATCTGTTTCCTAGTCAAAATTTGAACAAGGTTTGTTTCCGGTTTTACCGATTTCTTGTTACAAAGGGTTTGATTTTTCGTAGAATAGTCTCTCAGGAGAAGTTGTCCCGATTTGTTCTGTGTAACACCACCTTCACAAGAGAGGTAATTGAGAGAAAGGAAAATACGTCACTTACTCATCCATCAGGAATATTTTAAAAGGATACTATCTTTCATTTATTTAATGAGGGTACTAACTCGTACAACCTTCTTTAGTAAGGTACGCTGATGAAACAAGCCGTAAGCTCTCCATTAGCTACTACCCATTACAGGTGTGTAGACGCTTACATTTAAACAATCATAGGCTACATCATACAGGAGGAACTGCGATAAGTACAGAAGAAGTTTTTACGGGTAGAATCTTTATGATTACGTTTTCAAGCGGTTAAGTAATTCTACCTTTTAACGATTATTTCTGATAACTCACTGTAATGTGATCACAATATGAGCATGTCGCAAAAGAAAAAAAAGTTTTTGCGCAAACCAGTTTTTGGTTTGAGACCAATCTAATGGTTGCACGCCACACCAGCATCCTCAGTATGTCGACAGTTTTCGATTTTCCAGCCAAGGAACGTACAGTGAGATAACTTTGCTTCTCCCCCTTGGCAGTAGACATCGTCCATCCAGATCGGGTCAGAGCCCTGACCGTATTCAGCGCAACACTTAGCCTGAGATGCACCAGAAAAGCCAAGCTGACGACACACCACGTTGGCTTCGTTGATTGTCCAGTGATCATCACACACTGTGCCCCACTGCCCTTTGTGATAAACTTCTACGCGGCCGTAGTTTGCTCCACCGCCCGTTAAACGGATAGGAGCATCCTCATTAGTGGCTGTGCAATCAACATATCATATGATTGATTGAGTGTTAAATATATCTGAGATCGAACTGACCACAATGCTGCTTGTAACGAATAAATTCAGCTTTAAATCATTCTCCTTTGGGGCAATGAGCCGGGGAAATCATGCCTGGATTTAATACTATATATGTATCAGAAAACATTTAAAGGCAGAACTCATCACTTGCCTGATCACAGTTCAGGAATGTGAAATTTTGACCACTCTACAACATCACATGTGTTTCCTGAGAAATCTGTGACATTAATGAAAGCAGGAAAAACCGTCTTTAAAAGACGTTTCTCCTAACAATCAACTCGCATGGTTTTTAATAGCGTTGTATTTACTCAATGCCTGTCGCAGAAACATATTCATATTTTATTTTTCTCTGAAAATATAGTTAAACATTTATTTGCTTATTCATTTTCACACTTCACCTGTGCAATTTTTTCGAATATCCCCATAATATCCAGGCTTGCATTTGCATACATATGAGCCTACCGTGGTGAAACAATGGCCGTTGGAAGGGCAGGAGTACGATCCCATCTGACATTCGTCCACAGCTGTTTAAGAGACAATAATTTAAACCGAATTTAAACAAGAATTAACATACAAAGGAGTGGTTTTGTTAATTTAAAGTCTTCATTGAGCGATCGAGATCGATGCTACAAAACCTCAATTTGGAACCTCAACGCTTTGACCAGATTTCTGTAAAGCCAAGGTTCCTGAATCTCCAACCGGCCAACAGTCGAATCATCTTATTACTATAACCCCTACAGGGAGATTTTTCTTTCTTTTTCGTTTGCACGTTTGTTTCTTTTTCAACCACTCAGTATCAAAGAAGGCTAACCTTAGAATTCATCCCAATGAAATGAATTCGAACAGCTGAATAGAAATCCATCTATGAAGGTCTCAATAGGGTTAACCGTAAAACGGCCAAAAATTTAACCGTTAGGCGTAAAATTTAACGAATTTTAACCGTTAGGCGTAAAATATGGCTAAAGGTAAAAAAGCCGTAAAAAGGTTTTTCGTCCTGAGATGAGTCATTCGAAAAGTGTCAAAGAAAGTAGACTTTTGTGTCTTGTGTTTCATTCGTTTACAACTGATACTTCATTTTTTTTTATCTTGGTACTGAAAACAAATGGCCTGAGTTCCGCAGTCATTTTCCGCCAACCTGAAGTGTCTGCTTTTCGCGCGCGAAATGCGTTGAAAGAAAGCAGACTGTTTTTAAAATATACGGTTTCTTCTTTTAAGTGTGCTTGTGATGGTGGAATAGTAACTAGTCTGTATTGAGCTAGGGAGGAGAAGGGTACAAAGGGATGATAAAAATTGGAGAGGAACACCGCTTCTGTTATAATGTAAAAAAGAAACAGGTCATCGACTTGGTTGATCTTAACGACCAAACCAGTAAATTTGGTACAGGTTCATTTGACCTAAAACTATACCGCTTGGTGGAACGCAACAGCAACTCGATTTTTAGAATTACCCTTCTTGCATCACTCTGATGGTGAAAGTGAGCGGGACGGTAAGTAGTCTTCATAGTGACGTCAACGCTTAAATGGGCTAGATGTCGTTATATAGATTATATGTCCTATTTCAACGCAACTGCACGTGCATGCTGCCAGGCAGTGTACCAAGTCTACCAGCGCAGGTTTTAAGAACGTGTCCACGAGAGCACCGGGCAGTCTTGATACATGCCATCTCACCGATTTCAATGAAACTTTGCCAGTTCAAAAGATCTACCCAAAAACTCAAAATGGCAAACTGGTCTCTGCTTTGGTTATTTCCAGGGGGAGATAGACCACCCCCTCAGTTTTTCTAGGTTTTCACTAAAAAATGGCCTCAAAATAGGTAAAATGTTAGTAGTCTTACTGCAACGGTATTTAAAAAAAATTACTGTGACGGCTTACATACATATTGTTACATCCTAACTAAACGTACGACACAATTTTCAATCGATTTGATTGACGGCTTGTCAATCAACAGAGGTGAATAAATTAGTGTGTTTTTTACGCTTTTCGATTCACTCAAATATTTGGTAACTTTGAGGTCAAATATCTCTCCTTGCCAGAAAGCTATAACACTAATTTGAACGTCCCTTTCTCGTCCATTATTTCATCTCTGAAAATCAAGAAAAAATCTTTGGGCACTGCCATATTTTTGTATGGAATGCCTTTTGAAATCTGCCGCTGTGAAAGGTTCTCTCAACTACACCTGTCACGCAATTCTAGCTGTAGGCAGTTATTTAGGCAAGTATACCATCATTTTATAGCTCGTTATACAAGATAATTAATCAAGGAAGCTAAGTAATGTAAGCAACTTTCCAGATTCTTGGTAGAAATTGGAAATTTCACAACGAAAGAGAAGCATGTAGGCGAAATATTGATGGGAGAATCGTACTGTTTCTCCCTTCAGTCGTTTCTGTTGGAGATTTGTTAAAAATGGGAAAATATGGCTTTCTTACGGCAAAAAACATTTATTAGCCTTTGATGTGATTGTTTATTACCACAGTTTACAATCAAGAGATTGTAACAGGAAAGGAGATTTTAAATTCACATGCCGCATTCTTGTTGACATTCAAGTTTCCGTTTGCAGCACAGACGAGAAGCTGTGCCTTCTCGCTTGAAAGGACATCTCAGCAGCTTTGTTAAGTCAAGAAACTGCGCTATTATTCCAGAAAATAAAACTTGAATGGTGTTATCGCTGTCAATTACTACTATTGAACATTTCCATGCAGAACTTGGCCGAACTTAATATCTGTGGCGTGACTTGGAAACGCTTCTTGGGATATGAATTATTCAAGCGTGTTGTTTACGCTGTCTGCTAAGGAACAACTTTCGAAAGTTCTGCAGATCTCTTTGCTATTTGCTTGGTTATTGATCAAGTGAAATATCTGGATTTTTCTTAAAACATGCTGTAACTCATAAATCTCTCTCGTGCTCGATCTTGAATTGCGTGACTTAAAGAATGAGGCCGCATTATTTTGATCAGTAGGCTTCGCGCAAGGTTAGGTAATGATGAAAAAAAATTCGAAAAATATTCAGTTGTTTTCGGAAGCATGACAATAAACTTGAACGAAAAGCGAGAGGCAAAGGTCTCTATTTTTAGTAACTTAATGGCAGTTGTGCCCTACCCTGCGGTCTTCGACTAAATTTTGCCACATCTGCTAAAAAGTTACGAAAATCGAATCGGATGTCGACTTCTAGAGAATCTAAATGGGGCTAACTGTAAACTATAAAATGGCTATAAATTCTCACAGTTAGCTGAGCTCTTTTTTCTTGCAAATCAAACAGTGAATTATAATGCGCAATTCATAAAAAACGTACCCCCTGCAGCTGGCAACTGAAAGAGGACAAATGAATAATGTAAAGTTGAAGGTCCACCTCATCTTCTGCCGTGTTTGGTCAGTTTCGACGTCTAAGGCTAGATCATGCATCTCTTTCAATGTGAAATTTCCAATTTCTACCAAGAATCTGGAAAGTTGCTTACATTTCTTAGCTTCCTTGATTAATCATCTTGTTTAACGAGCTATAAAATGATGCTATACTTGCCTAAATAACTGCTCACAGCTAGAATTGCGTGACAGGTGTAGTTGAGAGAAGCTCTCACAGCGGCAGATTTCAAAAGGCATTCCAGACAAAAATAAGGCAGTGCCCATAGATTTTTTAATGATTTTCAGAGGTGAAATAATAGACGAGAAAAGGGGCGTTCAAATTAGTGTTGTAGCTTTCTGGCAAGGAGAGATATTTGACCTCAAAGTTACCAAATATTTGAGTGAATCGAAAAGCGTAAAAACACACTAATTTATTCACCTCTGTTGATTGACAAGCCGTCAATCAAATCGATTGAAACTTGTATCGTACGTTTATTAAGGATGTACCAATATGTATGTAAGCCGCCACAGTAATTTGTCCAATACAATTGCAGTAAGACTTCTAACATTTTACCTATTTTGAGGCCATTTTTTAGTGAAACCCTAGAAAAACTGAGGGGGTGGTCAACTTCCCTCCGGAAATAACCAAAGCAGAAACCAGTTTGCCATTTTGAGTTTTGGGGTAGATCCTTTGAACTGGCAAAGTTTCATTGAAATCGGTGAGATGGCATGTATCAAGACTGCCCGGTGCTCTCGTGGACACGTTTTTAAGAGCTTGGTGAGATACTCACGCAGTAAAGTAACTTTGTGAAAGGCTTTGGTATCATGATTTGAAAGATAGTGAAAACTACAATAATTTTTGAGCGAAATTAACTTGATTCAAATCGATTTATGCCTCCTCTCAGAGAGCCTCAAGTTAAAGTCAGGTGTAAGCCTTTAATGTCAAATTTCATATGAACTATTTAAACAAGTGGCTTTTCAAAAACTAAACGTACCTGCACAAGTCAAACCATCTCCAGTGTATCCAGGATTGCAAGTGCAGTTGTACGATCCCTGGGTATTAATGCAAGAGGCTTTTCGATGACAGGTGTTCATTGCGCTCATAGCGCACTCGTCAATGTCTGAAAATACCAAACTCAGTATTTGAATATAGTTAATATCTTTAGCCAGCCGAGGAGAGTAATGGTGATAATGATGATTATAAAAATGGTGAAGATGATAATGATGATTATGATAAGCTGGAGGAGAAAAAGATGGATGAGGACGAACACAAATGTTTAGAATGTGAGAGATGACGATGATGCACCTGATCAAGATGACGAGGGTCCAGTTGAATTGGTACATGCATTGGGATGGGGCATAGATTGCGTATAACGAAAACAAGGTGAAGATAAAGATAGATAGAAAGAGGAAGATGCTGATAATAAGATCGAGTAAGAGAAGGCTTCTCATTAACACGACGACAAAAAGCCATTGAATATATCTTGTACTAACCTCCCATCTTCATGTCACAGCGAGCTAAAATAGAGTTCCCAGATCTAGTAGTGTCCAGCCAATAGTAACCGCTGACTGCCTGTCCACCTTCACTTGCCTTGATCTCCTTACACGATTCAGCAGGCAACTCACGAGTTGATCCGAGGGGAACTACAATCAAAATAGTCATTGTTATAAACATGAAAGAAGCGTAAGATCTACAAATTTCTGGCTACGTATAGCATTTATTTGCGTCACCTTTAACTTAAAGATTGCGAATATGTTGTATGATTATTAGCCTATCAAGGTATCTCATTGTATGGTATTAGTTTAAGAGTTACACTCAAACTAGCAGACTGAGTGTGTGTGGCCTCCCTCCCCCCCTCCTTTGATGTAATACTGCTGGTAGGTACGTTTTAATTTTTTCAAATTGTATCACCTCGCTTTGGACCTTTCGCCATGTAATATCTGTCCTCTTCCTTGACAAAGTCCTCTGGTCTGGCCTCTTTGGTCCGGTTGTTTAACTCGCATATTGCAATGAACATGACGACGTTATAGCTTTGACATCGGAAATCAGCAAGACAAGCCTCTCTGCATTCCAGTGTACCTGGCGTAGTCTTAAACGTCTTGTAGGTGTGGCCCTTGAGCATCATTTGATAAATGGAGTATAAGTCACCGCCGGCTCCACATTGCTGACTTGCAATGTCACGGAACATTTCAGAAATGAAAATCACCGCGGTAAAAAGTAAAGCCTGTCGACCAGCCATGAGAAGCAAATCAGGTCTATGACGCAAGAAAAAAAATGAACGTTTTCATCGACGAAGGGTTGATGTAAAGGGTGGAGTGTCGGAACTGAATCATAGAGAGCATGAAGGTCCAAAAATTCATATTATGTAAAACTATTATATTCTTTAATTAATTAGGAGAGAAAATATCTTGCAAAACAAGAGAGCTAAAACAGACTTGTAGTTTTGACATTCTGGAGAAAATGAAGGGACTAATTAAAAATTATCCAGTGCAAAATTGTTATGGGTAATAGAAGAAAACGAAATTTTGCCACCTGAACACCCGTTTCTTTTCCAAATCCTTTTATAACATTTTT
This sequence comes from Stylophora pistillata, assembly GCF_964205215.1. Lineage (NCBI taxonomy): Eukaryota > Metazoa > Cnidaria > Anthozoa > Scleractinia > Pocilloporidae > Stylophora > Stylophora pistillata. Next base: position 33,813,338 of record NC_142520.1, read on the forward strand.
CACCTGCGATCATTTGATGCTTTTACGAGATTTAAAGATAACTATATTGATTTATGAAATACTCCTGGTTTAATCACTGAAATGTTTCCTACATGCATATGAAAACGCATATACGGGAACGGCGACCAATCCGTTTTGTAACATATTTAACTTGATCGTGTCTTAATTCAAAAACGGGAAAAAAACTTCATAATTGGGAAACCTCCGCAAGTAAGCAACGTTCGATAATGTTTCTGCTGAATTGTCTGCTAAAAGCTTAGGGTAGTTATTTTTAATCTCAGGGCATATTCCACATTGGACAGGGAAGAAAAAAAAAGGATTATATACTGTGACCACGCAGGCATACGTTTCTACCTAGCTAAAGCAGCTCTTTGCTGTATGACGCTTTGAAAAATTGGCTAAAAATTGGCGGAAAAATTAATCTTGAATCAATTTTGAAACTCCCCTACCAAATATATGCTGAATTAAAACAGATTAGGGTAAATTATTTGGGATCAAGACTGTCCTAAACTTTCCGGGATCAAGACTGTGTGTGAAGAACACTATGGGGCTATCGCTTTTATGGTAAAAGGTTAAAGCTGTGACCATTTTTCGGCAAGCAGTTAATTTCTTTCCGATCCGTGACAGTTAACAAAATGTTCAAAATCGATTTCAATCAAATTAAAAAAGTCTATAATTAATAGTCGTTGTTTTGAAAAAAATTTACTCCTCATTAGAGTCGAGTAATAGGGGTAATTCCTAATCGAGATACTGTTGGGTTGATACGATACAATTTTCTGTTTCTCGCTGGTTTTTAGGAGGTGGTAAAATAAGTGACTCTAACTCAAACCTCTTGGTGTTGCCCTTAATACTAAGAAAATCTGTCAGATCTCCTTTGAGTGCTGAAGGAGAGACTTGTTCTTGCGCGATATATTTCAATTGGCTTCTCCTCCCCAGTTCGATGTAAACTAATTATGCCTTGCAAGACAGCCAGCAGTCATACACTGAATGAAAAAACTGAAGATCTTGATACAAACTACCGGTAGTCACCTCTCTGACAACTCATCCTAATCACTCTTTACAGACAGCTAATTACTCTTTACAGAACGGCCACCAGTCGTACACAGGATAAAGAAACTGAAGATCTTAAAACAAACTTGTCACCTCTCAGTCAACTCATCCCAACTAATTATTCCTTACAGGACAGCCACCAGACATGCAATGAATAAAGAAACTGAAGATCCTAAAGCAAACTAGTCACCTCTCTTTCAACTCATCCCACACGCAAAAAGAAGACAGTTCTGTTTTGCGGAATATGGTCTCGTAGAACCTGAGACAAATGTCTCTGTTCTCGTTAATGGTAACGAAACCGTCCTAACCACATTAGCCACAAGATGAGACCCATATCAGTTTAAGATATTAATAGTTCTAAAAGGATATATCATAAATGGGAAGTTTTTTTACTTTCATTTTAACGACTAACGGTTGAAAACAGTGGATCTTTTTTGTTTTGTTTCTGTTTTTTGTTTGTTTGTTTGTTTGTTTTTGGCGTTTTATGGCTAATGCCTAACCCCCGGAGACCTTTAACTGTGCACAGTTTTGGCATGTGAGATGGTGATACTTAGAACCCGATTTAGGTAGAGTTAACTCTGATTTAGGTTACGTCGTAGTTTTGTACTCAGCATTAATCATTTTCATTTAGTTGTTGCGTGTTTCAGCGGCTTCTTGGAGGCTAAATGCTATCAAAACGCGTAGCTCGGCATACGTTATGATATTTTCTTACCGAAATTTGATCAATTTTCCATTATTTGACAGTATTGTTTGCTGTTTACTATATTCATTTCTTTTTTTATCACCCTTTTCTTAGCTCTTTTGCCGAATAGAAAGAAATTGATGTAGAAAAGTCAATTTAATTAGTTCTTGGTGTCAGTGTTTCTAAAAGAGAAACTCTGGGGAATCAATTAAGGTAATAATATCGAATAATTGCTTATTGTCGGAAAATGGAGGTTTTTGTCATGCGAATAAAAATGTCAGGCCATAAAAAAAACTGCCACCTTACATGAGATGATTGTAGTCTCCGTTTAAGATATTGTATTTTTTAATGACCGACGTAAAGCTATTACAGCCTTGTAAGAACTATTTCAACATGAAAAAAACTCGGTGATTGTTCTCTAATTTTAATCGTTCTTTCTTCGTGAAGTAGTATCGATCCATCAAGAACTGCTTTTAGTTAATACGAAACTCATTTGAGCCACGATTAGTACGTCTTAAAAGTAGGCAGAGACATGCGCACTAAATAAGGGCAGTCGGAATTGAGCTTACTTGTAAACGGAGGTTGGGCATGTTGAGGTGAGGAAACGTAGAACCCGATGCAGCTTACAATGTGTTCTAGCCGTTTCATTTTCTATTGACGTGTTAAGCGGGTTCTTGTGGATAATTTTTTTTTTAATTCATTTCAATTCTGATGCAATGGTAGCTTAAAGTTGTTTTATCTTCTGAATGAAACTCATCAAATTTTATATCATGTTAGAGTGCTATTGAACATCGAATAGGATAAAATTAATGGAATTGGTCGAGCTTCATATATTGGTGCCAACTTTGTATGACAGGAACTTTAATAAAACACTTGGGGGGTAGAGTTTGAGATCAAATGACACAAGCACGAACGTCTTGGTGAGGTCTTTCAGGAGATCGGTCATATCTCTTCTAAATGCTGAAATAGCGCGGCGTTCTTTTCCGTGAGATACAAGTCAAAAGTATCTAAAAAATGATAATGAAATAAGTTGGCTATTGTCTGCAATAAACAATCTAATGAAATGGATAGAGTGATTACTGTGATGGTGCACCTGAATATTGCATCATAACCTTGCAGGAAACACCAGTTAATTATAAACCTTCAACTCTCATAATTGACAAGACATAATTTCCCCTTTGAATATCAGTATTATATCAAGCAGAATAGTGATGAGTAAAAAGAAAATTATCAGTCAGGGGATTGTGAATTTATCAAATACCAATTTGTCAGAATTAGCATTATGAGATGTATTTGTGAGACAGTTACGAGAGTTACTAATGAGATCGTGGAAGTGAACGGGTTAATACGTTAGTACGTGATATACTGCGATCTCACAATGCTTTTGCATAAAAAAGAACTGAAATGGAGTAAAATACAGTCTTTAAGAGTATTAGCACATATAGAGGTTTTGCATGGCAGCCATGATGCATGGCAGGAACAATAAAAATATTTTGCGTGAGAGAGAAAATCTCTCCCATGGGAAAAATAATCTATTGTTCCTGCCATGCAACATGGCTGCGGTGCAAAACCTCTATTACAATGAATATATGAAGTTCATATATTTGAACTGCGGTATTAGATACGTATGATGCACGATACGTATCTAATACCGCAGTTCAAATATATGAACTTCATATATTCATTGTATGTGATTTATCATCACGGGTTTATTACGAATCAACTTAACGGCTTGCTCCCAGTTGGCTTGTTAGCTCAATTGGTAGAGCGCTGCGCTAGTATCGCAGAGGTCAGTGGTTCGAATCCCGTACAGGCCTGATTTTTTTCAGGTCTGATTTTCGCTATTGCATAAATGGCGCTCTCTACTGCGAGGATCGTGCATCATACGTAAAACCTCTCTTGATTACACTGGAGTTTAAACGCAATGTCTGTAACATACATGTACTGGTCAGCGGTGAGCGACCAAGATGGACGCATAGTTTGCTCCGTCCTAGCTTCAACTTTTTCAACGTTTTCTTCGGGCATTGTATACTATTTTCTTTAGTAATTGTCAAATTTTCAATCATCAACATGCCGAGTGACTCTGATTCATCGTTAAAGAAGAAGAATCTAGAGCTTAAAGCTAAAATTAAAGATTTCGCTGGAGAGATCAAGAATCTCAAATCGCAGTTAGCTAACAACGATGGCGACGAGTCAACATCAGCAGCAGCACAGGCTGAGAGAGACCAACGATCTCCCACAAATGAGCAAGCAGATTTCAATCTGTCCAAACTAGAGCAGAAGCAGAACTCAGGCGGCTGAGTGCTCGTCTTGCCTAGGTGAGTGCAAAAGTTGATGAAGTAGGGAAGGCTATTGATGCCATCGAGGAGTACAGCTTCCAGTACAACATCAAGATTGTAGGAGTACTTGAACTCAATAGTCAGGAAACGGCAGAAGTTACGAGAAAATTATGTGCTAAATTGTTTTCCGAGATGGGAACGAATATTACCCTACAGGACATAGACACAGCGCATCGAGTGCCACTCAGAAGTGCCGGGAATTTGCCGAAGCCAATCATATGCAAGTTTACAAGGTGACTAGCAAAGGAGGCGGTTATGGCTCAACGGAAAGATGCTTGTAAACCAAATCCTATTAACATTGGTCTGCCTGACCGAGCTTCCTTATCCTCTGTTCGACTTTTCGACCATCTCATACCTAAAATGCAGAATGTCTACTCCGAAGCAAAAAAAATTAAAACTGATTATCATTTTGAATTTTGCTGGGCTAAGAATTCGTGTGTTTATCTTCGCAAAGACCGGGATTCCCGCGTGCTGAAGATCAAGGATGTCGAGGATCTACAGAAACTTCTACGGGAAGTATATAAAATTTACCTATGATATGTCTGTTAAGAGCGAATGTTACCAGCGGTCAAATATTTGGTGGCAACAGCCAAAAAATCGATTCGGCTCATATGCTCAAGTTAGGTAGGCCTTATGGTGACACAAAGCACTGCATACTTCGTTTGGCTGAATATCGATTTATTTCCGAGAAAATCGATCATAATAACTGAAGTTCGACCAAATGCCGCTTTTGAAGCTCAAAATTTCAGACGAATCCCGGAGCGTCGCACCACGAATTGAAAACACTTGTACCGATAAAAACTACCAAATCTTGAAAAACAACATCAATACATACGCTGACAGCAATTTGAGCAATTCTTGATCGTTTATTTACACAATCTAATTTAATTTAACCGACTTTCTTCTAACAAGATAAATAATAGGTCAAAAGTAACCCGTTATTTAACTATGTGCTATAAAAAATAAGCGACTGAAAATCTGGCTTTTGGAAGGCGAAGTGTGGTTCTTTTTGATCTCCAAAGGATTTTTTGGGGAAATGATTCAGTGCGATTTAATCAAATTTTAAAGTTGGATAAAATGAGCTGATTTGACAGTGCCGTCAGTTGGTCGAAAATGTTCACATTCACACACAAACTCAATTGTTTCGCATTTTACATCCAATCTACAGCTTATTTAACATAATATAATCTTACCGTCCATATTGCTGTATCACAAAAGGGGATTGCTGTCCTGAAATTGTTGCATTGCTCCCTCAATAGCAATAGAACTTGGCAGATAGTCAACCCATCCTGGTATTGATTGTTTACAAAGCATATCTCGGGGTTTCTCTATTCCCATTTCGTGCAAATACTTCGCGTAAGAGATCTTTGTTTAATTATAAGTCTACAGCCGAACCGTGAACCAAATGTAAGCGGAATGTTGCTAGTTCAGAAACATCTTTCTCGCGTGCAGAATAACGCTAATTAATTCAAAATGAGGTCTACTGAAATAAAACGCAAAAAAAAAACATTGGGCTATGAATCACGTGGCTACAGGAACAAAGGTCGTTTGTTACATATACGAAACAGGAGCAAACAATTATCTAACTCCGATCATAATTTAATGTATCATAATTGAATATTTCATGGTGCTTCAGAGGATAAAGCTCATTTTAAGCAGTGTTAATAGAGGGAACTGGTTATGAAAGCCGGCGAACTTCAGACGATAAGAACAATAGGAGCCCTCTGAGGTTGAAGGTACAAGTCACGTGATCACGAAGGTGCACACATTCAAAACAAGATGGCGGATGGAATAGACGATCTCTTGCTATGGAAAGACGATTTCGAAGTTATTTTGGACGTTTTAGAAGGTGATGAAACAGTCAAACAGCAGTTTGTAGCAACAGTTAACAATGTAAGTTCCAATTGTGCTAATTTACGTGTATAATTTCTTGCTACCGACCCAAAACGTTCGCTCGGTTATATATTTGTTCCCTCTATTAACTCTGTTTTAAGGCAAAAAAGATCTACAAAGGGCATAGCCCCTCATACATCACTGCAGATGTGCGACAGCATATTTAATATAAAATCATCTTACTATTTTGCATAACGCACATATTTTGATACAGAACTTGAGACTTTGTATAAGGATTAATAAATAGGTGTCAAAAGCTACGCGTATTGCGTGAAATGCATACCTTTGCAAAAGTATAAATAGATACGTGCCTCGCTTTAAAAGTCAGAAGAGAAGGCAACCAGAATTGTAAGTAGTTTAGTGATTTTCTTGTAACTTTTGTAATTCCTGTAGTTGGTTGTATCTCTAGTTCTTAGCCGAGCAGCCATATTCTCTCCTCCTGCTGACATACATTCCATGACAATTTGTCCCTCGCCTAGTGCAAAGCTTGGTTTGGGGTGAACGAGAGGCTCTAGTTCGAGGCGCACAGTTCCTTCTGATATATCAAGCCACGCTCAATAATATATCGCCATAGGATGCATTGATTGACTTTGGACTTCTATAAGAAGTAGTCATTCACTTCTTAGATTTATTATCTTGGAAGAAAGGATTTAAAGAGATAGGCACAACGTGGGTTTGTTCACTTTCTTTTTTCTGGTTAAATCTAGATGTCAATCTTTTCCCGATGGACGTGAACATTCTGGTCTGACCAGACAAGAGGCTTATGTTAAATTTTTCATTACGCATCAGCCACCGGCTCTATAATATTTCGCCATATAATGCATTGACGGCTTTGGACCCGACCATATTTGAGGGGGATAAATCACTACTTGACTACCTTCTTGGGCAAGAATACTATAACTAACTAGTTCAGTTGAGTTTTGAAAGCCGGCCACTGTTTCCAAAATGCAAGTATTTGATGTAGGTACACCAACTCGCACTCGAGTCTGCTGTGCCAGCTGGGGCAATGATTATTCGAAGCGTTTCTTGAGTTCCGAGATACGCAGAAATGATTTTATTTCCAGATGAGAGGTTTTTTTGGACCGCTGCCGGGAAAAGGTGGGTGTAAAAAGTGTGAAGAGTAACTTAACAAGGCACAGTAGCCTCTGGAGAAGAAGTAGTATGAATATAAAGCTGTTGAACGTTGGCTTTTGCAAACATTTCAGCGAAAGTTGTGGTTTTCCAGGTTTGACCCTTATAAAACTTCCTTGTAGATGTTGCTTATTTGAGAGACTGCTGTAAAGAGCTTTTATCTGATGCGCGAGTAAGGGTAAATTAAATTATTATGACGCGTGAATGAAACAGCTAACATGATTTAAAAAAATTATGAGCCACTGTGAGGCGTGATTTTCCTCCTGAAATACACGTAACCTATGAATTATTTTTCTCTCATTTCTTAAAAACCTTAAGATTTCCCTTCAAATATAAACGCAAGAAGAGAGATTTGAAGTATTCACCTTCAGATACGTGAAGCGTATCTGAAGGTGAAGCGTAACTCTTTTTAAATTTGTGCATGAAACGGGACCAGCTGCTTCTTTGCTATCATCATTAAGGAACAGAAAACTAACCTTGTTCTTCACATTTTTAATGCTATGTATTACACCTTTGTTTTTTATATCTCGCATCGCTAATCTTGTCTCATTACAAGTAGCATTTGATGATATTTACATGTCGACACCAAAACGCCGTTAAATAGCGTTTTTCCTTTCCAAAATCTCCAGCTATCAAGAGACTTCTTGGCAGAAGCTTTACTCTATCAGATGATTCAATCAAGGAGTTCAAGGTATGTTTTCCTCCTCTCAATCTTTTTATTGTAAAGCATTCTGCAAAATACCATATAGAAAGCGTAAAACGGAACATAAAAGCACGAAAGGGACACATTGCTTTCTCACCGCTACATGTATTAATGATAATTATCATAATTTTTTTGTGGACTAAAGTAACTATACAATGAATATATAAAGTTCATATATTCATATATTCATATAAATTAACTATCTTCGCACTTGAACTCGAAAATTAAGGTCTGAGTCTCTAGGAAGGAAAAATCGGGGCTTATCTCAAATTATTTGCACTTATAACCCTAGCCTTTGTGTTTTTTGTTTCATCGAAACCATTTCATGTTTAGAATTAAATCGGATTAACCATGATACTGAATTGAGTGTTTTCATTTATATTCATATACCGCATAATCTGTATTCATATTCAAATTCAACCTAAGATATGATTTCCCCGAAGATTCCAATTTTGAATGGATCATTAACGGTTAATAATGATAACTTCAGTTCTTTCTGGTAGATGTATAGCTTAACATCAACACTCATTTTAAACTGTTAAATCTGCTTGCATTTTAGTGTCATTAATTATTAAGAACTTTTGGCAAAATGTTTTTGCGTTTTTTTTTGTTTTGAAAATCTACAGCTAAGCAAGCCGTTTAGGGTGGATTTACTGTCTTATCAAATCATAAATTATCTATATCTCAAGCCATTTTAAGCAATGTAAATTGCACAGAGACCTTTTCGCTCAGTTGAGGGCCTCTATGGGGTAATGGCTTTTACGGCTCACGGTTACAATCTTGGGGATAATAAGGCCAACAGTTAACCCAAAATGGCCTTGAAGACAGGAGAAGTTTTTACGGTTAAAGATTGTCAACTTTCACACCTAATGGTTAATATTTTGGCGTTTTAAGGCTTACGGTTAACCAAATTGAGATCCTCATAGGCCGATGAACACCACTTTGATATATGGCTTCTAAACAGCTCTTGTAAAAAATTCACCTTGTTTGTCCTTGAAAACTTTTGTTCACGTTTTTCATTTTCTGATAAATTTATCTTTTATGCAGTAGCTCCTCTTCATGATTCAAATGTACAAGTTATTTCTACAATACTGCAAAATATTGGCCTAGCATGTCAACGCCGATGAAAATTTCCAAGAATGATACCGTTAGTTAAAATGTATCTCATCTGCAGACAACAGAACTAGAAGATACGTATACTTTGGACTTACCTGAGGGAGTATTTCAGTATTCCTTTACCTTTCAAGATCGATAGAGAGACCTGTAGAAAAGAAAAGTTTGTTTAAACTTACTCCATGTTGAAATAAAAACTAATCACGAGCCACAGGTAAACGGAAGTTCAAATATTCGAAAAGGCTGGTTGTTATGGAGTGACGTCATAAACCGGCTAAGTTTCCATCATCGCCTTGACAGCAGCAGAGAGGCATTTTGTCTGCGCATGTTCCATAAAATTTTTGGTTGTTGCGATTAACCGCTGGTATGCGCCCGCGCTGCGCGAACGCATTTCTTTCCCCCCAATTGTACGAAGAGATGCGGTGGTAGTGGGGAATGAATTACAATGGCGCGTGTATTTGTGTTTGTTGTCATTCTTGTGATTTTTTTCTCAATGTTACTTCACGAGAAGCGCGAAAAAATCGAAAAATGGTTGTATAATATGCGGGAGAAAGTCCCAAACACATAGTTTTCAGAAGGCGAAAAGTTATTTAAGGGATTTTAGTTGTTGTTTTGGGATAGTTGGAAGATCGATCGATGAGGGGAAAGTTATTTGTGAAGGATGTAAAAGGGCTGTGGAAGAACGCCGGCGAACTGGACATTCATTTCAGCATGTTAGTGCTATCTCATGCTATCACTGAACATTTGAAGAACCCACTTAATAAGCAAAAATTACAAGTTACACTTTACACACTTTATTTTTCTTTTTCTTACAAAATAATTTAGATTATGTTGACCCGCAGATAGCAAACTTGCTATTCGAGGCGGGTCAATCATCAACAAACATTATTTACAATATATAAAGAAAATTAAAAACTAAATAATTAGATATTGTTAAATTATAAAAAGAAGCATAGCTGGCAAATACATCCCTTTACCAGCCATAATTAGGGAAACTTAATAGAATAAAATCACACAGAGCGAGAAATATGCGTCCGCTCAGCTCAGCGTCCGCTCGCTTCTGCGTTAGCAAACGCTTCTAAGTTAACAAACGCTTGTTTTTATTCAAAAGTTTGTTGACATGAATTGCAACCAGAGGGGGCGAATACGCAAACACAAAAGATCAATGTTGAGTAGAGAAAAGACAGATAGCGATGGCGATAGCCGTAGTACTAGAGAGATGGTAGTTGTATCCAGGGAGAGTTTAATAGGAATGGAGGAAAAATTAAGGATTTTCTCATAAAGTAAGTAAACTTTTTTCAATCATTTTTCTCGGAAATACCATCAGATTTGGAAGCTAGAATAAGCAATAACAGTTGAAAATATACTTTGAAAAAAAAAAGATGTTTCTCTGCCAAATTTCCTTAAAAAACCTGAACACTTCATTTTGAACAAACTACCCCTGAACCCAAACAGATAACAATCGCACCATCTCAGAAGGGATAAGTTCAAAGACATTCACCAGCTTCTGAATAGATTGTCTGAAAGGATGAACTACCATATGGCTTTAACATAAACCTGCAAGTCACATGACTTCGAACTATATGAAATTGAGTTTTCACTTTTCTTCAAATTTTATTTTCGACCTAATATAGGATGCAACAGGAAAAAGGAAATAGAATTGGTCAAGAAAAAGATCTATGGTGACATAGTAGTTAACAAGGAAGAACCACTGTATGATCCAGACAGTTTCAGAGAGTTTTGCATATCAGCAGGTGCTACAAAGTTATTCGATACTATTCTGGGTTCCATCACTAGCTTTTGGCATTCCATAGACCGCATATACCTAAACAAAAAAAAGGGTTGTTTCATTCATTTATAATTTGTGTTACTGTCTCAGCCAAACATGCAATCCTCTTCAAATGGACCATGCTCTTTATCTAAGGAGCAATCAGATAAATCAAGATAGCATTGAAACAGAACATATCATGGGGCAGACATGTTCCAGGAGAACTTTTAACAATGCTATGCACAAAAGCTCAGAGTCCCATTTCAAATCTTTTGAAGATTTCATAGCCACAGCTACAGATCGCAAATGGCAAATAGGCCTAATAATTGATGATTACACCGGAAGTTCGTATTCACTAAACGACACTTACCAGCAGACAACAAACACACAATAACATCGTATTGTAACACACTCAGTAAATTTTTATCCTATTGTTTGTTTTCAGTTATTTATTTTCATGTGTCAAACCTAAATATAAACAATATAAAAAAAAAAAAAAAAAACAAGCTGGGAAACAGTTTTTACATAGTATGCCCCCAAAATATTTTTCTCACCTTGCCTTACACGTGTTAAATTTTTCACAAATTTTTCACAACTTCGCCTGTTCCTGTTCGTAAGTCCGGTCAATCCTTTACGGTCATCGACCCCTGTAACTTTGGCTTATAAATACAGGCGTTTAGTTATACTTGTAAAACTCCCTGAAGAAGTCTACGACAGTTAGACGAAACGCGTAGGAAAATAAAAAAAAGTTTCACAACTACTGTTCGCAGAAGTGCTGCTCACTAGTCTATTTTTAAAAAATTGTAAAACAGCCTACTCAAAACAAAACTATTAATAATTAGCAACAGCGTTTCCCTATTAAGTAAATGTTTAATTCTATTGATTTGAATCAGTCTATTCATACAGCTAGCGACAGTTTTACGTACATGTTCATCATAAGAGAGACACTGGTCTACGAATACTTGAGGATCCTTTGCCACAGGTATAGGTGATATTTGTGTACCACAAAGCGTTATCGTAAAATCAGGTAACTGGAGTAGCAATTGCGGCAAGCCTACCCCTAAAAGTTTAGTTTTATCTGGATTTAAAAGTAGTGAATTGTGGCAACACCACATAAAAATTTCGTTTAGGTCAGAGTTAACTGCAGAGACTGCATTATATAGCTCACTAGTTTTAAATTTCAAGTAAAGTTTGGAGTCATCAACATAAACAGCAGATTGACAACGTTTAGGTATAGACATCCTTGGAGACCCAGGGGCTGTGAGTCGATTTCAAGTTAAGGGCAGAAGAGCCCCTGGGGACATTGTCTTACAAGACTAGTTTCAAACGGTCGCAGTCGTTCTGGCATCTGATTGGTGCCAGAAAATCTTTGTGTGTTTCTGCCCAATCAGGGTGAAGTGTGCTTTAGAGTCCTTTCGTGTGTTTCAACACGCACATATGCAAGAAGCTCAGTTGCTCGCTTTGGTTGTTTGGGCCGTGCGACGGAGCCTTGCTCGAGGTGAAAAGTGTCAGTCTCAGCACATAATGTAAGAGAAATCGATCAGATTGTCCGCAAAAATCTCACCGGAAATTATACTGAATACTTTCGCAGGTATCATAAGAGAACGTGTACAAAAGTTTGCGAGGTTCGTATAAAACACGATGGTTGTAGGCGTTGATATTTCGCTTTAAACGTTAAACGAGACGTAAGCTTAAATCTTTCTAGATTTTTTGTACAATTTGCTGTGACTGAAACTTTGCCAATCTCGTGAAGTTATTTCACGGGCCACGCAAGTATGTCGAACAACTGATGCTTATGCTTACGTAGCTTTCTGTGCACGCCAAAAATGATCTAATGTTTGCTTTGTAGTGAAGTCTTTCACAATATGGCCAAAGTTGCAGAGAACGTTAATTTCGTGGACGACCTCCAGCGAGCGTTTACAGAAAGCCTAGCTGTGTTTCCGGTTAGCTAATTTCAAATCTGAACAAAAACTAATTATCGAGAACATCGTGGGAATTAAGGAGAGATGTTTTCAAACAGTTACTGAAGGGGTTTGGAAAGAGTTTAGTCTTTCAACTGTTGCCTAGAGTGTTCAAATTCTAGAGCCAGGAAGGCCACGGATTCTCTTCTACTCCCTTGGTCATTGTCATTTCACCTCATTTGTCGATTGTTGAAGACCAAGTTAAATACCTTCGATCATTGGGAATCGATGCTGCTTTTATTGGGGGAAAACAAAACTAAAGACAAGGAAGTAGTTGATGGAAAGGGCGGGTTTGCTTTATTGTAAGTGTCAGCTTAGTACAGGGTTATCTACCCACATCTAATAAACAAAAGTTTCCACGCTTAGCTTTTCTTTTTTGTTTTTAGATTTTGGCGCGCACAGAAAGCTGCGTAAGCGCCAGTCACTCGACATACCTGCGTGGCCGGTGCGACGAAATAGCTTCACGGGATTGCAAAAGTTTCAGTTACAGCAAATTATACAAAAAATCTACACTGGTAGAAAGATTTAAGCTTACATCTCGTTTAACGTTTAAAGCGACATATCAATGCCTGCAACCATTATGTTTTATACGAACCTAGCAAACTTTTCAACACGTTCTCTTGTGATACCTGCGAAAGTATTCAGTATAATTACCGGTAAGATTTTCGCGGACAATCTGATTGATTTCTTTTACATTGTGTGCTGAGACTAAAACTTTTCACCACGGGCAAAGCTTTGTCGCACGGCTCAAACAAACATAGCGAGCGACAGAGCTTCTTGTATATGTCCGTATTAAAACACACGAAAGGACTCCAAAGCACGCTTCACTCTGATTGGGCAGAAAAAAAACAAAGATTTTCTGGCACCAATCAGATGACAGAACGACTGCGACCGTTTGGAATTAGTCTTGTAAGACAATGTCCCCAGGGGCTCTTCTGCCCTTAACTTGAAATCGACTCACAGCCCCTGGGTCTCCGAGGATGAGGTATAGATAGCAAATAATTTATGTAAACAGTAAACAGAACGGGACCAAGAATAGATCCCTGTGGAACTCATAATCAACTGGCAATACGAACAAACTGATACCTTCCCTTTAAGTAACTTTTAAACCATTCTAGCGGTGATGGAGACACACCAAGGCTGCGGATTTTAAATAACATGTCATGGTTTATACTATCAAAAGCCTTCGACATATCCATCAACACCAATATTGAGATTTCCTTTTCATCCATAGCTTTTAATAGGTCATCAGTTACAAATAGGAGAGCCGTTTCGGTGGAGTGATATTTACGGTTGCCACTTTGAAATTGTGATAACTTGTCGTTATTGTCTAAGAATGTGACAAATTGTTTTGTCACAGATTTTTTGATAGATAGATAGATGGATTAATAGATAGAAACTTTAACATATAGATTTAGCCAAGCCTAAAAGCGGAACTCCCAAGTTCGTAATATTAATGATAACATAAAAGATGTGCATTTGCCAAGACTCGCCTGAGACACCCCTCCTTTCGTTTTGATAGTCTCCCCTACCAGTCACATGACAACCAAACGAAAAGTGGTTGACCATATTCCATGGGTATGGGGCTCTGCCCCACGCGCGCTTCGCGCTTCGCCCGCGTGGGAGCCCCGCTATCAACGTGTCAAAGAACCTTCTAGTTTGGGAGATATCCCATACTAATGTGGGGACA
>NC_142520.1:33832667-33835167 GCF_964205215.1 Stylophora pistillata
GTATTTCTCTGACTTCAGTTGTCATTTGTTTACATATAGTTATTCTTGTTCTTGATGAAATACAAAAGGGGGGACTTCTTTATTGTGCTCTGATGAAAGAAATATTGAATGTGTACTCTGGTAAGGAAGCTGACTGTATAACGGTTTTTCTCCAAGCAGTAAATATTTAATACAGTAATTGTTAATAAAGCCTCATTATGATTGCAGAAGGAAAACAACTTGTACAACAACTTTTGTACATGCAGAACTCAGTATTTATGCTAACAGTTTATTCCTTGGCCTATTTTTACAATTGAAAAAGTCCACAAAGTTTTCCTCACCTGCTTGATAATGTAAACAAGACTTGAGGTCATTTTTTAGCACTTCCATGCTGACAATTCGTGTGTCTGATAACATTTGAGCGTCCTCTTCCTCTCTGCTTTGCTATGAATAGAGAATGATTACTTCTGAACTCTTCGAAAGAAACGGCGATATCTTCAATTTTATTTGTTACAATTTACTGGTCAAAAAAGAACTTACCTGTTTTGACCTAGTCACTGTTTTCCTAAGGGGCTCAATGTCCCCTTCCTCCGTATCATTTTGTTTTTCCTGGGATTTTTTCTCACTTACCCTTGCAAGGTTTTTCAACGCGCTCAAGCGTCTTTTCGACGCAAAACGACCTGTATAACATAACCAAAGTAAAGCGCGCGCTCTGATTGGTCAATTTAGCGTCCCCTATTTGCCCATTGGTGGACGCTGCTGACGTGAGCAAATGCAAAGACTATTTTTCCGCGCGCACTTGTTTTTTCTGGTCACGTAAGATTTATTAAATAAAAGGGAACTCTTTAGCTACAATGTATCAATGTTATGTTATAAAACAAATGGTAAACACCACAGCGTACACTATTGAGTTGTGGATGCACTTGGGAGGTTTGCTAAGCACTCAAAAAGCTAGAGTCGCTCTCGGCTATCGCCTCGAGCGACTCTTACGCTTCTTTCGTGCTTAGCAACCTCCCGCGTGCATCCATAACTCAATAGTGCACGCTGTGGTGTTTACCGTTTGTTAATTATGGCGACCAGAATTAGCACAGACAGAGTTTTCGTCATTTTCTCTAGCGTAGACCACCGACGGATTAGGTCAACTAAAGCCACATACAAAGCCGCCCCAGGAAAGATAAAGAAGTAAAAGTGTGCTTGGTTTGGTCTCGGGAATTTCGGAGTCCACTCCAGGGTCTTCACGATCGATCGCAGCGCGTACATAATACTATAAAATTTTTTTCTCGGCACAACATATGCCGATCGGCAAGCATTATTTTCTTTAGCTAATAGTTTAAATAAAGACTTTTGGCGGCTAAAAGTTTCGTAAAAATGCGATTTACCCTGAAAACTAGACGTGAATAGAACTGAAATTGTTTGTTTCTATCTGGCTTTTTAAAAGAGTGTTTATTAGTCTCTTTTTGAAACTTTTTGTGTCCTTAGAGTTTCTGAGCGTTTTCTCTAAATTATTCCAGTCTTTGATGGATCAAACTGTGAATGTTCGTCCCTTTTCGGTAGAGTTGTTGTATTTTGGGCAGCGTAGGTTTAGATTGCTATAACAGGTATTTCTGGAGTGAACATCAGAATTCAGTTGAAGCAGTGATTTCAGGTATTCCGGTATATTGTCGACTGTTCTCTTGAAAATTAATGTGCATCTGTTGACGTAAGCCTCTTGATAGAAGGGAAGCCAATTTAACGTGTTGAACAAAGACAATGTGCGCGAGCGTGGTTCTGCGTCTAAGATGATCCTTGCAGCTCTCAGGTATATTTCCCAGGTAAATTCCCCAGGTAAATTTCCCAGGTATATTTCAGAGCCGGCTCTGAAATATACCTAGGAAATTTCTGACAATTCGTTATCCTTTTTAGACATCAAAGTTTCAATTGAAGGTAACGGTTTATGCACTAGTGTGTATTACAGACCTTCAGACTCGCATAATTACTTGTTATATCCGTCTTCGCATCCATCTCACGCTAATAGTTCCATTCCTTTTTCTCAGTTTCTAAGACTTCGTCGTTTATGCAGTGATGACTCTGATTTCCACCACAAATCAGAGTCAATGTGCCAGTTTTTCGATAAACGTGGTTACCCTGTTTCTGTCGTTCAAGCTGGTTACCACCGCGTCCGACTTATTGATCGACATTCAGCACTACAAACGTCGCATAAGGAAGATTCCGACCGCATTCCATTCACTCTCACGTTTCACCCTCACAACCCCTCAGTTAAATCCATCATTCTTAAAAACTTTAAATGACTTCAAAACGATCCAGAGACAAGCACTATCTTTTCGCAGCCTTCGCTCATTTCATTCAAACGCGACAAAAACATAGGCAATTTTTTGGTCAGAAGTTCTTTTCAGACTAATGACCAACCGGGCACTTTGAAATGCGCTCGTGCACGATGAAAAACGTGTCCTTTCATTCACAACACTGATAAAATATCGGGACCTAAACGATCCATTAAGATCACCGATCACTTCACGTGCAC
>NC_142520.1:33840167-33875167 GCF_964205215.1 Stylophora pistillata
CCAGCTCGAGTCATACGTCGATGACTCTAAAGTTTTGCTATCTTTTCCCGCAGCCGACGTCATTGACGCTAAGTTCAAGCTCGAAGATGATTTGCGTAATGTTGCCTACTGGTGTTGCGCAAATGATTCGTATATAAACCCTGGGAAAACGAAGTTCATGTTGAGCGGCACTAAGCAAATGATAAGTAAACATTCTGTTAATTTTACTGTTTCATTTATTGGAAGGACTCTCACGGCCGTCGAATTGGCAAGAGATCTAGGAGTATACACAGATTCACATCCGACCTATGACACTCATATCTCCCACCTAGTCTCTTCTTGCTTGACTAAACTAGATCAGATCAACCGCGTGAAATACTGTTTCGATAGAGACTTTAGTTTTAATTATTACATCTCTTGTCTTTATCAAAATGTTCTACTGTTCGTCCGTGTGGTCTAATACCTCATCTAAGAACATACAAAAGCTGCAACTCATCCAGAATTTCGCCTGCAAAATCATCTGCGGCGCTCGGAGATTTGACCATGTAACGTCATTACTGGATGAACTCAACTGGCTTCCAGTTGACAAAATAGTCAAATTCAGAGACGCTGTTATAGCTCATAAGTGCGTCAACAATTTAGCTCCTGAATATCTGTGCTAAGTTTAAAAAACCATCTTCTGTACATAATCGCATAACTCGTAGTAATGAGAAGATTGACATTCCATTATTCAGATCAGCTACCGGCCAAAGGTCCTTTCCCTATAGAGCAGTATCTCTGTGGAACATGTTAGACAAAGACCTGAGAAACCTTACATCTGTAAAGGCCTTTAAGAAAGTCCTAAAACTTGCCATGAACGAATGATCGGGTGACAGTTAGAATTTAGAATTTAACAATAGCTTGTCAGATATAGTTAGCATTCATATTTGTAAATAGGTACTGAAAAACCTGTTTTTGGGAGTATCTATCATTAAAGTTTAAAGTTTAAAGTTTTTGACTCACGTTCTTTTCCCTTCTCCCCTTTATACCCACTAATTTCTTCTCCTTTTATTTTTCTTTTTAACCTTTTTAGCAGCCCTGTTGAGCCTTGAACCGTCGCTCTTTAGTCAACGCGCTATTACCAGTCCATTACCAGACCATTGCCTTAACCAATATGTTACACAAATCAGTTAAGAGTTATCCACCAAAACCACAAGAACAGGTGAGATACAACATTTGTTTAAACTTTACATCGACAAACTTTATAGCCTGACGATAACTTTGATAGTATTTTTCGGCCAACCATACGCTTTCGACGCGAAACTGAACATTCAATTACATTTCAAAATTGAAAACCTCTGAAAAATGACTTAAATTTTTTGTTTTGCAAAGCCAAAACGCGCCGAATTTACCCTGTTTCAAAAAAGACTTAGAAAAAATCAAAATTTTGAAAACAAAGACTACTAGTCTCTGCGGAGTTCTATCGTTATCGCCATTGTTTTCACATGTGCTTCGTCTCTTTTTAATGGTGGGATAGAAGAAAAGCTTATACGTGAGCGAACAGGACATCGGTCCAATGCTTTATTAAAGTATGAGAAACCCAGCGAGGAAAATAAATGAAAGGTATCTTATTGCTGGATCCAAACGCTGTGTTAAATACTTCCAAAGAGGAAACTTGTAAACAAGAGGATGAAAAACCATTAAATTGTTTGTTTTAATGCTGCGTTCAACTAGGGAACTTTCCAAAATTGTAATTTTCACGCTGTGAATAAGTTTTCGAAGTACGATAGTGAATAATTGATTGTGTGGTAATTGAGGTTGTCACTTAAAATTCAAGTGTCTTGATCAGTGTTTTCATCAGTTTTTGAATAAGCTGGAGTAATCTTGATCTAGATTTTCATTGGGTATCAAGATACATGCACCTGACCAAAATGGGGCACTCTAATTGGCTTATAACCGTTTGAATAATTAATGAGATTGAGAAGGATTTGTTAAAAATATCATTAAGAGGCAACGCACACTCTATATTACATTGTCACTTGCTTTAGATCTACGCTACCAGGATGATAAACGGCCGATTCAATTTTATTAGAGAGATCGAAAGAAAAAAAGGAAAATGAAGAGTATTGTTAACTTCTGTCTCCATATCACAAGGAAGAACTGTTTTTCCCTTTAAAATGGAATCAAACCAGTATTCTCCACTAATGGCTTTTCCCTCTTCGCTGGCTGTTATCTCTTTGCATGTTTCCGCTGGAAATTCAAGAATAGTACGCGGAATAACTGACGAAGGAAAACAGTTTCATGAGGATAGAATTATCATTACACAATCATCCACTACCAATAAAGTAACTGCTTTCCGATTGAGACCAAAAAAAAAATTGCGATCAGCAGTAAAAGCAACTCGAGAAAGAATACCAGATTCTCCGTAAAGTAATGTCAAAGGTACAAGAATGGCCTTCGACCTTTGACATCGGTTAAGACGTATGGAAGGTTCTTTGGCGTTAAGTAATTTTTTTTTTAATTTATGGTGCTTTACCTATTACCATTGAAAAGCTATCATGGTTCAGGAGTGTTAAACTTCAATGTTTAGGCCTTTTACTTAATAAAACTCACCTCTTTTCTTAATACTCTTTACATAATATCTTTCAGAATCTGGCAGAAAGTTCTCTGGTCTGGCCTCCTTTGTCCGATTGTTTAGTTCACACAGTTCCTTTGAGATGACGAAGTTGAAGCTGTGACATCGGAAATCATTGTTACATGCCTGATTACATTCAACAGCAATCGATGTTTTCATAGTTCTGAAGGTATGTCTTCGAAGCATCATACCGAAAATGGCTTCCTGACCCACCTCGCATTGTTGCGCGAAAACTCTATTGATGTAGCACGATGCAACTAAAATGCAGAATCGCATCGTCATTACCACTGGCTCTTTCCTTCCTGTAAGAGAAATTTGGAATAGTAATTAAAGAAGTATGTTGTTCGCCAGATCGATGTTTATAGTTGACTTACGCCAACTTCTACGAGGTAAGTACTGAAGACGAAAGAAGATCAGACTCCTCCATTCCTGTTAGGAGGACGTATTGAAAGAGTGATACAATGGTGGGATTCTTTTTGATATTTGTCAGAAAGTTGTTATTATGAAAATAAAAAGACACACGACAATAAAAATACTCAGAGATATTGCGAGCATTGTAAAGCTTGGATGCTATAACTTTCTCATAATTATCTATTTCAAAGGAGTTTAGCATTAAATTTCTGCTTAATCGGCTAAAATGACAGACTTAAGACACCTCTGCAATTAATTCAAATGCAACCGAGAAATTCAGGCAGGTTTCCTTTTTCCGACACCATCTCTCGTCGAAAAAAAAAGAAGAAAAATTTTCATCTCGGAGCAATAAGATTGTTAATTTTTAATCACACAATCCTCCATTGCTTCCACTGACTGGGAAGTGAGATCAGTGATAAGCGTTAACTTCATAATGACAAAAGCGAGGGTTCATACTTTCATTCCCCTTATGGTTCTGAAATTCAGAACCATAAATTTGGGAAACTTGAAAGGCTCCCTGAAATGAGAAGGACTGAATGTTTAACCCAAAGGTTGTGTTTGCGACACTAGCTTTCGTCAAACGGAGGAACAAGGGCTAGCGTATAAAGTGAGAAGACATTTTCCAGCCAAAAAGCAAGATCTGGCCCTGAGGTGTGTTTTGAATGCAAACTTTTGATTTCTTGAGCAAATTTTGGTGAAAGATAGAAACTTTTTCAGTGTTGCTCTTGGAGTAGAATGCTGGATTTTTGGGATTTGTTATTATATAAACGGTTCACTGCAATGGAAATCGGGAATCATTGTGGGTGTTTTAGGCTGCAATAGGTGTCACATCAAACACCCTTGCAATGTACACGGTTACATAATGTTGTCTCTTAATTTCAACCAGAAGCAAATAACAACAGTAGTCGTGCAAATTTAAATGATGTATGCGTGGCTTAATTGAAAATGCTTAAAAAGTGCGAGCACATAAATTACCAATCAAATCTGAAGCGAGATATAGGCCTAATGCTGTAGTAAGTTCAAATCAAATTTTCAAAATATCTAACTTGGAACGTTGAAAATCTTGTTCGAACCTTGGTTTCTATTCAAGTGATGTGATAACGCTCTTGCCGGTGGAAACTGTCACTAACTTTGTTCAGGAAATCAATTTACTTGAAGGTAATTGTTGGTTTTACATTTTACCATTTTGAGATAAATTACAAAGGAAGACATGTCACGTACCTTAATTATTGAGTCCCACTTTATCGTGGGTTTGTAAACAAGGGTTTCACTAGTTTTACTTTACATTTTAGAATTATCTTTCCCTTTATAAAATTTCGCAGGTATCGAGAATTTGAACAAACAGACTATGGGCGACAACACAAAATAGGCGTTTTACGAGAGAGAATTATTAACGAGTGGATCCTATACAAATCAACAAGTAAGAATTCTTCAAACGGTGTGACCTGAAAATTATGTTGAAAAACATAGGAAAATAAAAATATATATAAGAGCAGCTTCTCCACACAATTGACGGACAGAATTCCAGGGACTTAAAAGGATAAACTGAGGTTTTCAAGTGAAGTCCTATTAGAATATCACAACACAGGCTAGATCAGTTATTATACGGGCTCTTTCCTTGAAATTTCCAATTCAGTATTGTCTACCCAAATTATGGCGCTGTTTAATTATTTAGGAAAGTACCTAATTTTGGGTGCGGTGATTTTATAAAGTTGTCTCGAATGGAAAATTTATGTCAAATTTTCGAAAGCAAATGACCGCTGCAACAGAAGCAGTAGTGAAGTTTGGATAAATTAATCAATATTCCATCTTGACTTTTAAGAAAATTCAGAACTTTCGATTGATTTTGAACGAACTCAAGCCGTCTTCTCACCCCCAACAGATATCGATATCGCTATAATATGAAAAATAACGGAAAGCACCGGGATTTTAGTAATTATGTTAGTTTTATCAACGCGAATTTAATCATTAAGAACGAGTCTGTAAGAATGAAACATCTTGGGAAATGAAACTTTTCAACCCCCCTTCAAACTTTCCATGCAATTAGGCACTCAGGGGGGATGCACAAAAATGCCCTTTTTAAATGTTGCAGCATCCTTGTCGTCATGGTAACAACAGCTGCTTGCTCGAGGCCTAGGCCTCATTTTCATACAAAAATGTAAGTAACTAAGTAAACACTTTATTTATAGGGGGTAGCACTAAATAGCTAAAAGCTAATGAACTTGTGGCCCTCAATTAAGAATAAGAGTAAATATTAAGCTAAATAGTAAAATGATCTAGACTACACTGTTCTTTAAAAATTACATTAAAAAGACTGTTCTTGAAAGCACGAAGAGAATCTTTACGTCTTAATTCTAAAGATAATTTATTCCACAGTCTGCTAAGAAAGACTTTCGACCTTCTGTCTCGCGTATATACTTAGGGAAAACTAAATTGAATTTA
The DNA here is from genome assembly GCF_964205215.1 of Stylophora pistillata. NCBI lineage: Eukaryota > Metazoa > Cnidaria > Anthozoa > Scleractinia > Pocilloporidae > Stylophora > Stylophora pistillata. Next base: position 33,845,614 of record NC_142520.1, read on the forward strand.
GCATACCTAGTATTTTTAGGGTGGACTTGATTATTAATAGTAAAATTTTGAATTAAGTAATTGGGTAAGATACCTTGAATAAGTTTAAAAACTAAAGAACAACAACTTATCTTATTTTCTTTATAAAAAGGAATCCAGTTTAACTTATTAAATAAACGTACCGATGGCGAATCTCTATTGGCAGACAGAATAGTCCTAGCCGCCCTTTTCTGCAGCTTCAATACTCTGTTCAAAGACTCTTTATCACAACATGACCAGATAACACTAGCTTAGGTAATTATAGGATGAATTGTCAAGTTGTAATTTAATAATCTTTGCTTAAGAGGCGGATAAACTCTGATTTTTCCGAGAAGTGCTATACGCTGCGAAAGCTTGTTACAAATTTTATCAACATGTTGACTAAACGATAGGTGACTATCAATGTCCAAACTCAAGAGAGTAGCATTAGAAATATTTCTCACTAGTTCATGATCACTAAACTTCACTGATAGTGAAAATCCAACTTGGATTCAAGTCTTGCGAGGCACGATCATTACATTTGTCTTTGTCTACATTAATGGGAAATTTATTTGTCACAGCCCAGTTTTGGATTTCAGCTGCAAAATTATAGAGGTCACGTTTAAGGTTATGCATAAACTTATAGTCGGCAGAGCAGGTAATGGTCGTATCATCAGCATACAGATCTGTCTGCGCTGTTATATAAATTGGTAAATCATTGATAAATACGATAAAGAAAAGAGGACCCAAAATAGATCCTTGTGGCACCTCATGGTGAACACAGGCCAAAGAAGAATTGTAAAAGTGTAAAGTGTTTGTTTCTGTACCTCAAGCTAAATACAACGTTACAAATTGGTACTTCTACCATACATAGAGACATCATTTGTCTTCACTTTGATACATGTTATAATTCCATGGGGAAAATTACAATCCTATAATTTCTTTTGTGTTATACAAACAGTGGTTTTAATTTTTGGACTTTACATTTGAAAATTTGAAAGGTATCAATGATTTGAACATACAGGCAATAGTCGGCATAAAAAAAGAGTATGTTGCAAGAAAACTTTGCTAATTAGGAGATCCTGGAAAAATCGAGGAGTTAGAATTGCATGGCTCTGGAAATAGATGTATTGGTGGAGAGGTTGAACGTTTGAACAGAGCAGGAACCAATATTACCGATCAAAACTGTGACGAATGAACCTACAGTCTTCAGATTCACTTTCCAAAAGATTTGACTTGCCACTTTACATATTTTGTTCATACCTTTTGCTCTCCAAGATAGATGACAACGCCTCTTCTATTGAGAACTGTTTATAAATTTGTTCATGGAATCACGTCACCAGAAGGTAACTGTTTATATTACACTTTGCCAGTTTGTTATTACCTTGGTTAGAGTGTGAGAACAGTTGCCATGGTTCAGTACCTACAGACATAGGCCGGCGTTACAAAAGAAAATATGTTTTACGGGAAATATGTTAACCAGTAGATCCGATACCAATTGGTGATCAAGACTTCCTCAGAAGATTTTAAGAGGCTCTTTCTCGACATAACTGATGTTAAAAAAAAAACTACAATCCAATCATTTCGAACAACCTACAACACCTCGTAGATCCGAAATTATAAGGAGGCCTTTATAATTGAACTTACAATTTAGTGTTGTTCACCCGAATAATGGTTCCGGTTACTGAACTTTTAGGAAGGTGCCAAGTTCTAGCATGTTCCAGAAGAAAATGAATTAGGAAATCAATAATATTCCTTCTTTTTCGCATGAAGAAAGTAGCCCATAACAATATCTCAGGAATGCACTGAATGCCTTCGTTTTAACGATTTTTTTGTTTTCTATTTCATCATTTTTCTGTCAGTTTTATGTTTTTGAAACCATCTAATTAATCATCCCTTTTTTTAACCACGCAGTGAAATGCTTCAGAGGGTGTATATTTCTTTGATTCCATGAAAATTATCGTTGTTTGTATTTTGACTCGCCCCACGGGCTCGTCCAAATACGACACAACTCGTAAAAATACTGAGCGATACTACACAACAAAACGTCTAATAAGATATATATACTTTCCGGAGCTAAAAAAGTTTAGAATCAGCTTCGTGTTAGAACACGAAACAAACACGTATTCATCAAGAAGATCGACGAACTGTGGTCATTTTGCCTGGGAGTCGTTTCGGTAACGTTCATTTCGTTAACGTTAACGTCTTAGACCGTTTCGCCAACGTCTCAAGTCAGTTGGCCAACGTCACATTCATCATTTCGCTAAAGTTTTGTTTGTTTCATTGAACTATCTTTTTTAGTTTAGTTTTCTTCAAAGTAGCGAAAAATGAAACGGTGGGCTGTAAACTTTCGTTACTGTACCTGGTTTCCAAGGTGATGGAACACTGCGTGTTCAGTTCAATCGAAGACCGCGTTTACAGTCTGATCGATAGCTCACAACACGGTTTCATAACAGGGCGGTCGTGTGTGATGCAGTTGGTAGAGGTACTCGACTATATCGGCTCCCAAGTCGATAACGGGGCCCAGGTTGATGTTATCTACCTTGATATGTCGAAGGCTTATCGCAAACTACTCAGGAAGCTACGTGATTACGGTTTCAGCGGAAAGCTTCTTACCTGGCTGGAGTCCACAAAGTCTCCAACTGACGTTGCAATACTACAGGATGACCTAAGCAGCTTCGCCACTTGGTCGTACTCGGCCGGCCTGATGTTCAACGAATCTAAATACAAGGCACAACGAATAACCCGGAAACACAATCCTGTGTCTAACACGTACCATGTAAACGAGGTTCCTTTTGGCGTTACCAGCGCAGAAAAGAACCCTGGGGTCATTATCTCCGACAAGCTATTGTGGAACAAACGGGTGTGCGACCAGTGTTCAAAGTCAAACAGGATGCTGGGGTTTGTGAGACGTAACACCAGGTCTGTCAAGAATGCATTAGAGAGACGTGTCATCTATCTCACGCTAGTCAGGTCACATCTCGGCTATGGCACTCAAGTGTGGGCGCTCCAGCCGAAAGAATTGATTCGTAAGGTAGAACGAATACATCCTCAACTTGCTTTCCTCTGCGAGGAATCCTATAAAGACAGACTGATTAAACTGGCCTTTCTCCCCGCGTCCAACTGGCATGAGTACCTAGACATGGGTTTTTTCTTTAAATCTGTGACTGGCTTGGGCTAGTTAAGGTTAACCCTGATGTAATCCCCATCAGACCCACCCTCTCAAGAACAACTAGATCCAGTAGCAATACAAATGTAACTGTATTTGTTCCCAAAAAAATGCAAAACAACTACACATGAGGTCTTTTTTTCATCTGCACAGCGAGAATATGGAACGCTCTGGCTGATGACATTGGTCTTTCCGTATCTATCTCTCTCAGATCATTCAAGGCATAATTACTCAGTTACTATAAGCAATCACTTTGTGAATCATATGACACTGAAGATCCTCGCTCATTTAAGTCTCTCTGCACAAGTTACAACAGAGCCCGTAATCTGACAAGAAACATCGATTGCTGCTACTAACTACTCATTAATCTCTATTGCAACTTTTATTTCAATTTCACGTGTTCCGAGCCCGTAGTAATTGGCGTAAGCTGTTGCGGAATCCCTGCTTGTATTGTACAATTTATATTTTTTGTCTAGTTTATGTAAATTTAAAATTAAGTTGGCGAGGCTAATAAAATTTAAAATTAAAAAAATTAAACAGACATGTAAGATTGGCTGGAATGGACTGGGTTGCAATGGAGTTGTTACATTTACTTCTCATGTGATCCTGCATTTCCTGCATTTCCTGCATTGATCACTAACCGGTATAAGTGTAATAAGTGGACACAGTTTCACTTATACAAAGCATTCGACTGTTAACAAAGTCTATATAATTTTTCAATTTTTATTGATACGGCTTAACCAACAGCCCAGCTCTAACACTCCCATTGCTTCGGTTTAGCGAGAGGGGCGAGACACCCCATTTCACTCGCCCCCGCCGCTCCCCTGAAAAGTGCCACAAAAGGATAAAAATTTTTAGATAGTTTTAAAGTAGTCCAGCTTAATTTGAAATTCAAAGCCGTCTCCGTACCCCTTCTGACTCCGAAGACAATAACTGTGCGAAGCGAGCAAGACTTGAACACTTCACTTAGGTATATTGACATCAGACTTAAGCGTAAGGTCTAAAAGGTGTCTTTGTTGAAGGCTTTGGTTTACAGTTAAAGATGGCTCTCTTGTTAACAACTTTATAACTTGGTACAACGTTCTGCTCTCAACGCCATTTCCCTCTGAAGGCCACTTTTATTTTAAAGTTATTGTTAGAATAAAAGCCTTGTTTGAAGATCACATTTGGACCAGATTATCAAACAGTTTGAACACCAGGTACTACAATGAACTAGAATTTTCAAAATTAGTTAAACAATCTAGAAATAAACTACAAAATTAGTCGTAAAACACTACCAAATATCTAATTTCGTGATATTCTGAGACCTTTTTTTAGTAATTTTTGGAGAGAAACATCAACAATGTAAACGCAATATCCTTGGAAGTCAAATTGAGGCCTAATAAAGATAATGCTCGCAAACGAGTTATAAAAATTCTAAGAAATGAGCCACTTAGATTATTGACAAACTTAAAAATCTCTAACAAGCGAGTTATGGAGATTGATTTCAATTCATATTTTTGTTGCTCTACTACTAAATTATCTTATAACTAACTTGGGTACCCAAGCGTTTTTCTAAGTTATTTGTTGAATCGCCACTCATTACAAACACTCTATCATTAGGATGATAGACGTCACTTTTCCTCTAAGTTACTATAATGCTCGCAAATGAGTTTAAAAAAATTCTAGTATTGAGCTACTTAATATTCTAAACATTCTGCCTAAACAGTGATAAGTGACGTCTTATTCAGTTAAGTGTTCTTATTAGTTTTTGATCCATTTTTAAATACTTTTTCCTTTCAGCTAGAGATAACGATGAAACAAAAACAAAACAAAACAAAAACAAAAACAAAAAAATAAAAAAAAGAGAGTTCTACACTTACTCTGATTACTCGCCAGGCTAACTGTGGAAGTAGGTTATTTAGACTGTCGTCGTTAAACTGCCAAACCTCTCATAGCATAAGTCTTTACCGTAAATTAATCGTGACTATTTGATGTAATCTGAAGCCCCAAATAACCATTACCGTAACTCTTATTGACTGAAACTGCTTGCAAAAAGGTAAAAAAAAAATCTGAGAAATACTACTAAGTATCTGCCATGTGAAATCTTGAACCGTACAGCTGCCTAAGTTTACTGTCACATGTTATTAGCATTCGATTTCGGTATTTTTGTTTTTAGGATTCAAAATGCACTTTAGGTGCAGAATACACCCAAACGTGTTTTGAGTTAGGCGGAATGAGTCATTGGATCGTTGTTACTTATCTAACTCTATTATAATCCAAGTTGACGTCTTTGCCTCAACATGATGGTAGGCTTTTTCTCTTATTGGTATTTCGTTTCCTAAACTAGATATAATTAGGACACTTAACTGTCGAAACTCAACGTGAGATCTAAGTGTTAAGCATTTGCTTTTATTAATTTTGATAAATTTCAATTTAATAAATCACGGTTTTAGGAAAAGGTGAGATAGAACGTACTCTAAAGGAACGTTATTCGGGAACGTTGAAACAGTTCATCCTCTTTGCACTACGAGAAAGTTTCGAAGTCAAAACATTTACCACCAAACCATATCTAAAATCGAGCTTAAGCCGTCAGCCTAAACTGTTGTCTAGAAAAACCATTGCATGTTGAAATCTACTAAATTTCAGTCAGTTAAACATGTAACAATTGAGCTTAAAAAAAAAGAAAAGAAAAGAAAAGTTAGAAAAGATGAGATAAAGAAAGGAATAGACAAAATGAAATCGGAAACAAAGACAGAACTGCCATTTCACGCCTATTCACACAAAGCGCCCGATATGATAGGGACCGTACTATACCATGCAATGATATCAAAAGTTTAAAGAAGAGGCTAACTAAGTTAAATTATTGACAAACCTAATTTAATCAGAGGGAAAAGAACTAAAATGTCAGATTGTGTTGACTAAGATACTTCCACAGACACTTAACTAAATGATTACCAAAATTCTTTTTCAATTTAAATTATTCTGTTCTTTTCTTCAGTCCTAAATATCTCTTTACGTGTGAAAAAAAAAAAAAAAAAAAAAGAACGAAAAGAAAAAGAAATCGATCAATGAAGCAATACGTATCTATCAATCAGTTGGTTACTTGATCTGCCGATCATAGAGTCAGGATGGCAATGGGTTTGGGTAGTCTGATCCAGCAAGCAGCCAGAAAATGAATTACTCGATTGCTATGCCTACTGGTTAAGCGGACAGTCAGGCAGGCAGACAGTCTGGTAAATAGTCAGGAAGAAAGACAAGCTGATAGCTACAACAGCAATCAGGCAAAAAGCTCGGCTAGCAGTCAGGCAGATATATAGTAAGTCCATCTGTCAGTCAACCTAACAGTGAGAGACACAATCAGTTTAATATAATGTAACGTAATCCTTTAACCATTCGCCTTTATCACGGAGCCACCATCTTGAATTTTTCATTAAGTAATTTAACATGAAAGCGAGGTCACGCGTGGTCAAGGTCACGTTTGCAATCATGCCGAACCGAGATAATTGTTGTGTGCCTTTGTGCCAAAATAATAGATCAAAGCAGCAGTTTCTCATTTCTTTTCATCAATTTCCGAAAGACAAAGCCTTAAAGCGTCGATGGATTATAAATATTAGGCGGGATGAAGGGAAAAAATTCGAGGTAAAACAATTTTATTTCGATTTTTCATAGTCCATCGTTTGTTTACAAATTTTAGGGAAACACTCATTCTGTAAATAACTGCAAGAAATGCCAGACAAACGTGTTAGATTCCACACTGGCTTCTCTTCCTTCCAATTCCTCATAAGTACTTTTAATGCCATAAAACCAAGCGTAGACAATATGTATTCTTGGCCACAAATACAGCGAATTAAGAATAAGGGAAAATCTGATGTAGAAGTCAGGAGGAACACTGTCAAAACATGTAAACTTTCTTCATTTGACCAATTTGACTTGTGCCTTACTGAGTTAAGGCTGGGTACTTTAAGTGAAAAATTGGTAGAGGATTCAATTATTTCTGTTTCAACTGTAAGTCGTGTATATTTATCATGGGTTTACTTTCTGTATTTTTTATCTTGGGTTAACTTTTCCGTATTTTGTATTGGGGGCCCTCCCTATCTGGCCATCTAGAGCTAAAATTGATTAGCAAATGCCACAATGTTTTAAGTTACTGTATTCCAAGTGCCGTGGCATCATAGATGTTTCTGAAATCAAGGTGCAGGCACCTTCTAGCATGCTTTTAAACAGTGCATGTTATTCATCATACAAGAGCCACACAACATACAAGGGCAATATTGTTATATCATCCTCGGGTGAGGTGATTCATGTGAGCTCACTTTTTCATGGTAGTATATCCGATAAAGAATTAGTAAGCCAATTAGGACTTTTGAACATGCTTGACAAGGGTGACAAAATTATGGCAGACCAAGGTTTTACCATTGGTGATCTTTTAGAGCCAATAGGATGTAAGTTTATAATGCCTACCTTTCTATCAAGCAAGGGGAAGTTATCTAAGAAGGGAATAGATAGTAGCAAGCAGGTACATAATTTAAGCGTTCACGTAGAGAGGGCCAATAGAAGGGTTAAGGAATTTCGGTTTTTTGATAGGATAATTCCCCTCACTGTAGCAGGAAGTATTAACCAAATGTGGACAGTAGCTTGTCTAGTAACTAATTTACAAGGACCCGATGAGCGATCATAAACAATCAGTGGTTTTAAAGTTCAAAATAACATTTATTGGGACACTTTCACACTGTCAGCAAGAGGAAAAGAGGTTGCTTTCTTTGTTAGATACTCATATATGATTGAAATATAATATAATTTTCTGTTTAACCCAGCCTAACTCCTGGTTCATGTAGTTGACAATGTCAATTGCAAATAAATATTTTTGTAATAAAGTACTTTTTTATTGGATACATGATGGAAGGTGATAGTGGAAATAATAAAGGTGCAGTTTTTCTTGCATTTCTGAAAAAACTGTCTGTCAAAGTAAATTCTCTCGCAATGAAATTCTTGTCGGCAATAAACAAAACTGCAATCATTTCTCACTATTTCAACTGTCGATGAGCGCTTAAAAACAACTGACAATGAATGAGATTCCTCGTTCTTTCTCCTGCTACGGTCGCATCTCGCTCGAACCGTAATGCTTAAATCAGCATCTTTGACCATTTCCACTGCAATTATTATTTGATTATATCAAATTCATTCATTTTCGGACTAATGCAAGAACAAAACTATAAAGACGGATGTCACTCCGACTACAACAAACTCTGGAAGCTAGAAATCTACCTTCTATTTCGTGAATAAACTCTTCGTTAAAAAATTGATAGCCTCGAGTAAGTTTCTCCTGGACAGGGAGATTATCTTTTGCATATTTTACAATCGAATCATTTGAAAGAAGTGGAATATTTCTTAAATTTCTATGCCAAAATTCAAATGTTTTTTTTATCTGTTTGACACGATGCCATCTTTGTTTACCACGCGTGACCTCGTTTTCGTGCCAGATTTCCACTGACGCAATCCAGTATGGCGGGCCGTGATAAAGATGAATACTGTCATTTAAGACTCCTTATGGTGGCCAATTTACATTATCGACAAATCAAATTGTCTTGTCAGTCAATAATTCAGCAAAGCAGTAGGTCAAGGACATCAGGCAGGTATGAATTTACAATTTGCAGACAGGGTACTCATGGAGCCTGTTAGCCGCGCAGCAGCCTATTTGTTCACACCTTTCTTTTAATCATACATCACCAAAGTCAGGATAATGATCGATTCGTTTGCAAAAGCACAACCAGCACATTATAAATACTACTAATCACACTGCTGTCTTTTTGGCCAGATACAGTGTTAATCATTGCAGATGCGGTGACATCTCGATTTCAACTTTTTGTCAGTGACCATGAGCTTTAAATAATGTATAGAGCTGTTATACTGTTTGACTTGGAAAGAAAGTCATTTTGATTCAAACTACAGAAAGGTTCTAGAAACTGAAGGTTCAAGTAGTCAGGAGTCAACTGTTCATGCATATAAAGAGGCGATGAATCAGTACCAAAGTAAGGGATTTTCACGGCCCTTCATCTCAAATATGAAACTAATTTCACAACTTTGATAAGATCAAACAAAACACAATTTCTTTTCAGGGCTTCGTTTTCCACACCTCTTCAGTCAGTGGTATTTAAGTATTAAAGCAAAAAAATAAACATTTACCTTGGTTCAAAAACAGAGAACTAAAGCACGGTATCAGACACCTCTTCTTCCCCTGTATGGAAAACGAAAAGAGATAAAAATACAAATGAAGTTACTATAATTTAAATCTATTACTGTTGACACAATGCTCGCTGTTCTGTGTTAAAATGTTTTCAAAATTAAGGTACATCATATCATAATCATTATTTCTGTGTAACACGTGGCAGCTATGTTGTGCATATTTGGGCAAATAACTGTAAAGCTATGAATATTATAAAAAGCGAGTCAGCTCCACAAATTCAAATGTGACATATCAAATTTCAGTATTTCAAGACAGGTTTTGGCCCTTCACTTTGAGCAAGTACAATAATACGACAAGTGTTCTCTTTTGTTCTCACAATTCCGTCACTTCCGTGTCCACTTTCTTCAGGCAATAAGTTGGACTGATTTTGCTTCACTTTTTGACCGCTTTAGTCTCTGTTGGCTAAGGTGTAAAGAATTTTACCTTCCTCTGCGATCTCCATGTCAGGCTCAAGCCCCTTCTCTTCTTCTTCAACTTTTTGAGCTTCTTCAGAAGGTAATAATGGATTAAAAAAAATTATTAATACTCAGTCTTTCTGTAGCTTTTTCTGTAGTTGCTCCCAGGCTATAGAATCAATCGCCTCTTGAACTCAGGAGTGTTTTCTCTGTTGACCAGTTCAAGACGCAGTTTAGGAAGACATACCTATCTAAATTGGCTTATGAAGTCTAGTTTTTAGTAGTGTAGTTTGGTTAATTTCCTTATTTTAGTTATTAGCTTCTATATTTTATAGTTTAGCCATTGTTGTACAGCGCTTTGACCAGTTAGTCGACACAGCGCTCTATAAGTGTTATTATTATTATTATTATTGTTGTTGTTATTACTATTATTATAACTATTATTTTTATTTAAATCTTGTTTTAATTTAAGCGTACAAGTAAATTAACTTCTTGAGTGACCAAAAACCTTCCCTGTCCTTTACCTTTGTCACCAGGTACTGAAGTTTCTTCCCTGCTCACTTTCTCCTCAGATTCGCCAGCTGTGTGATAGCAAAGTTATTAATAAGAATAAAGTATTAATAGCACAATAAACCATGCCCGTGACCTTTCTATGAAGCCAGTAAATCGGCCCAATCAGCCGTTAAGTTCTTAACAAAATCCTTAATAATAGTGATCTTAAAATAATATATTAGATTAATGATGATGATAAAATTGAACTGTATTCAGGAATAAATCATAGCTTTCAGACATCGCAATAAGTTATAGTTAAGTTCACATAGCAACCTGATCGTTGCAACAAGATGCTCTTTTATATGCTGTTGCTTGTCGCAACGATCAGATCACCCCCTGCAATGAATTCTCTGAACTCTATCCACGCAAAAGCTTCCCGCATTATAAACAACCTTAAACCGTCGCTGGCTGATGATATCTGTCTCAGTAAATCAAATTGGCTACCCTTCTCTTACTTTTACAAAAAGTCCGTTCTTACGTTAATGCTCAAAGTGCATTTTGAAACTTCGTGTCCGTTTCGTAGATTAATTGATTAAACTATACATACTGTACCTGGCAAGAGAGCTTCTATAAAATTCCAAAGTCCATCCCGCCTGACCATCACCATTATTAAAAAACAAAACTATACATCCGTGACCCATAATGTAATAGCTGCGAGTTCCGATTGGGCCTATTTAGTTGAGAGGTTAAGAAATGAGTACTGACCTGGTTGAGGAGTGGGCAATTCAAGGGCTTCCGCTTCTAGAATTTCATTGTGTTCTATTTCTTGCAATTCAGTCTGTTTTCCTTTGGGGAGGAAAGTTCACAAAATTGGAAGCGCGAGGGAAAGATAAGAAACGAAAGAAAGGTATTACACACAGAACCCTGCCGATGTAGAGAGAAGACATTTCACATGTAATTACAATGGGATTCCCCATATTTTACCTGCTTCGTTGTTAGCGTGTTCATCTTCATTTCCGATCTGCCCTTGCTGATCATTTTCTGCTTCTTCTATTTGATAAGACAACAGCAATAAATCTGCATAGGTCTCCTCTCTAAAATTCAGATTTGTATCTTCACCTTAGAACTAGAGACAGAGGTTTATCTATTCATATTTTGAGAATGATTTGCAAATTTCCGCTCATGTTCCTAATTGAAGGTTTTGTAGATGGCATCTATTTACTTTGTTATTCCTTATCAATATCTTTAAAGATGACACCCTCCATAAATTGTATTTAATAATCATTTTCAATCGCGCTGTTCCCCCTATTGCATTTGTTACCTTAGTGCTTTGTCCCCATCTCTACCAACAAATTTAGAGTGACTCTCCATTGTGTTTCTTGCCTGCTGTTAATATACCGTTTCACGTTCTTAATAAAAATTCCGTTTTCTTATTTTGTTTTTTTGTCTTTTTTTAATGGGAAACAGTGTCTGTATTTACCTTTTCAAACCATTTTCACCCTTATCCCCGTTCGAGGCAATATTACGGTCTTTAGTAATATGAGTGAAACATAAAACCGTACCTTCGTGGCTTTGTCCGCTGCTGAAAATGGATCGAACATTGGCCCACAGCTTCTTCAGTTTTGCTTTGAACACAGCTTGCACCTATACATTAGAAATGCATGGGCTGGTTAATGATAGACTTGCAAATATTACTTAAATCAATTTCAAATTCAAATTGTTTTCCATGGTGATAATCAACTGTGAAAAAGCAAGCGAAAAAAACTGTTCCATCATTTAACAACTTTGTGTTTCCATCTCGGGTTATTTTTGAAAAAAAGCCTCTCACGACTGTAAGGTAATGGGTTAAAAATATCTCTTGTACGTCGCAAAAAAAGAGACCCTCTGAATTAAAATGGCAAAAACCTTCTGAAAAACACTGGGGACCATCTAGCCGGGTGTCTCCTAAAATTGAAAATTAAATTTTGTCCTATTCCAAAGCGAGAGAAAAATGTTACCTGTGGATTAGAAAGGGTATACAGCAGTGGGTTGATAGCTGAATTGATCGGCAGGGCAAACACTGCAATCCACACGGCCAGGTCACCAGGTGGATCAAACGTTTTCTCGACGTGCGACTTGATGCCAATGGCAATGATTGGTATCCAACACAAGAAGTCGGTCAGGATAATGAAGAAGATTCTTTTGGCAAGTGCTCTTTCTCTCTTTGCTCGTGCACTTTGTGCTCTTGCTTGTATTTCACGAACAGTTCCATGCGCACCGAGCCGTCTGCTTGACGACCATGATTTCAACAAGATGACAACATAAGCCACCATAATGAATATAAAGAAAAAAAAATTTAAGACGATAAAGATACAAGTGGAGTATTCCCAGCCTTCTTTTAATTGCGGGGAAAGTTGCAGGGGCAGACACACAACGTTTTTGCCATAATACCAATCACCAAAGTAGTGCATTCCAGACAAGGGAAGGAATGCCATAATGCCTCCCACCAGCCAGATGATTGCGCACATTATACGGGTCTGCCTTGGTGTAATTTTTGCAAACGTGTAAGGAAACACAATGTTCTTGAGCCTGTCCCAGGCAATCAAAGAAATCATCATAACCGACACCTCACTTGAAAGGACAGACATGGCGCCATTGAAATGGCAAAACCAACCGGTGCGCCACTCATAGTCGTGCATGTAGTATTCCCCTGACCATTGTAGGTCTTTTATACCAATAATAATAAGGTAAATACCCATGATGCCGTCTGAGATACCCAGATTTACCAACATGATAGACTGGACCATATTGTTATCAGGGAAAAAATACTGCCACCCAACTACAAACAGAGACCCAAACAACGACAGAAGGCCGACAACCCAAACACTTCTCCTTGGAGCAGGGTTGCGGAACATAGAATGACAGCTTGCGAAGTTGTCATTGAAGAAATATTCGCAATGAGCATCGTCCCTGAAAAGATCGACGTGGCAGCACATCAGGTTGGTGTCCAGAGTTCTGGAATTCAGGAAAAGACGAATAAAATTAGAGAAACTACATCACTAGAACAAAATTGTTTAGATTATCGACAACAATCGCCAAATAAGCGATCCACAGCTATGGCAAAGATGATTGATAAGCAAGTAATTATTGTTTTTATTAATTAATAACAATTGGGCACGAAACATGCCTTTGAGCAGTTGTTTTTATGAGTCATATCATTTCAATATTGAATTTGTGGAAGATATTGCTATGAACGAAAATTAAATGAACTATAACGGACTGAATTAAAACAAGATAATTGAAATGATAACAACATACTTCATGTCGAAAAGTAAGAGACGTTAACATTTTAAAGCTATTAATTTATTGTGGTTAAAGGCAATAATAATAATAATAATAGTTTAATATTTGTAGTGCGCAAATTCCATTTGTATATGATCAAATGCGCAATTGTATCCATCCACATCACAATTTGACAATCCTTTTCTTTCCTTTTTCAATGGCAATTCCGACAACAATCGCATCAAATCTTGTAATAGAACAGCCAAGTGAAGTGATTGTAATAGAGTCTTACACTCTGATAATGTGTGGCAAATAACTGAAAAATCCTTCGGGCAGCTCAGCCATCAGGTTGTAGTGCATAAACCTGCAATTTTGAAGAGAAGGCCAAAGCTACCTTAGTTTACACTCTATAAACTGTATAATTGTTAGAAGCCTTTCTTTTGACTACAACTATATTAGAGGTAAACCCACTTTAATACTCGAAATAAAAAGCACGGGAATATCTTATCCGATTGCAAAACATGTAAGTTTGGTACCGAGAAAAATATCTACCATTTACACTGAACTTACAAAAATCGCAGTTCCTGGGCATGATTGAAAGTCGTGCTGGTGACATTTTGTATCTTATTACCGAAGATATTGCTGTAAAAATAAATAAAATAATTATTTCAAATCAGAAGGGAAACGTTCTTGCATTGTCTGATTCCTTATAGGTTCGCATGGCGCTGCATTTAAAACTAAATAGTAATCAGCAATGTTTGTTTGCGTTTTTGATGGTATCCACCTTTGCTTACTAGAAACATGAAAGACCACCCTTTTTAGCACCAAAAATAGCTTATAACAAAATTGCTTTGTTGAGCATTGCAATTTACACCACGCCTGTTCTACATCATATTTTTAAAAAGAACTCCATATTTTGAATGTTTCTGTTGCATACATTCCATCTTTTCAAAAACTAAAGACATTTTTTTGTTTGTGATCAGCTTTACTCACAGAGATTTGAGGTTCTTAAGGCCTTTGAGAATTTCGTCAGGCAAGGCCTCGATTCTGTTCTCTGAGAGATATCTTAAAAAGAGTAAAAAGGAATTTTAAATTAATATACAACTAACACAATGTAATAAGGCATGGTGCATTTAGTTTGAGCGAAAAAAATATCAAAATATTATCACACTGTTTGCATTTATAATAGACGATGCTGACTATATTTACTTATATGTATTTCCTATTATAGCTCCTGACTATCTGTTCCAACTAATATCTGTGCTAACATCATCCAAGTATATTCTAAGGCATCATCAGGATGAAGGGAGGCAATATAGATTCCTTAGAAGATCGGTCGCATAGCTTCATAAGTCCAAAACTTTGTCTTCAAACCCGGTATTTATAGTCTTATTGTTAAAATAAAGAAATTTTTTCTTTGTTACTATTTCCAAATAGCTTTAATGATAGACAATTGTTATGAATCGATTTGCGTCTGATTCAATTATCGACTATTTCTGTCAAAATATTTAAGGTGCAATGGAGTAATAATCTTTTGTCACTTGAGGAATATGAACTAGGAATAAAGATGATGTAAATGCATATTAACTCAGCACCCCTATTTGAATTAATAATAATCAAGTACACTGGTCTGTTTCAAGTACGAATATAACCAGATATCTCATCAGTACAGTTTAAGTCGTGTATTGCTTATAAACTTCTTTCTGTGTTACCTCTATCCGTAAACTTTTTGTTTTGTTTGATCGTTTGTTTGTTTTTTTAGAGAGTTACATTTTATATTGTAAGAAATAGACAACTTTTTTGAGAGACATGTTTCGGCATGCTTATGCCATCTTCAATCAATGAGTAACAGAACGTGAGTAATTATATAACAGACAAGTAGATGAATAAAATATTTACAGTATGATGTAATACAAAAGCGGGTACTAATTACAACGTGACACCAAACATCAAAGGTGTGAACTAAAACGCTAGAAAAGTGTTATAATGCTGTAATTGTTTGTTAAGTTCAGATTTGATCTTATTTGTATAAAAAGCTTCTTTGAGTTTTAAATCAATTGAGTTGTTAGCAGAACCCAGAATACTAAAGCAAGAAAGGGAGTATTTGTTATTACAAGAAGGAGATGTGTTGAAATGCTTAAAAATATGCGAGTTTTTATCGCTTTCCGTGTGCTCCTTTATCCTAGTAGAGAAGTGGTGACTCCTTGTAGAGAAGTAGCTTCGGTCAGTATAATTTCACAACGAAGTGGCGACTAGTTTCGCCAATATAACGGGAATTAGACCCTCCACAGACTAGGGATTTAGTTGTCGACAACTATTTATGATCGACAACCAAAAGTTATCGACAACTAAAAATCGTACTCTGTGGCGCAAGTTGTCGACAACTAAACCGCAAATTATTAGTTGTCGACGGCCTCATTTTTTAGCGTTCTTTTAGTGTGTGAAAACCTTTGTTTTAGTTGTCGACTACTTTTTTTTTTAGTTTTAGTTGTCGACTACTTTTAGATCTCCACGCTATTGTGTCAGCGGCTTTCCCAGCTGGCTTAAAACATGGAGGATTGCAGAAGTAAAATACTCGTAAAGAAAACGTTCTTTTTTATCTTTCTTCTCCACATCCTTCTTGGAGGTGGAAACGACACTAACGATGTCATTATTGCGGCACCTTGTGCCCACCAACAAGTTATGGTGAAGGATATTTTATCCAAAACGATTGAACGGCAAATTTGGCGCAAAGTTCGTTCGAGGGAATTTTGGTCAAAGTGCCGCAGAAACTAGAATGACGGAGATTTTATCACCAATTTGCGAGTAGACAGGGGTACGTTTCTTCTTATTGTTGAGAGACTGACCCCTTATATTCACCGAGAAACGAGAAGAATGAGGCAGTCCATTGATGTCGTTGAAAGAGTTGCTATGGCGTTATGGCGATACGGAGAATGCACAGTAAGATCTTGGTGCCCAACTTCCCCGCGTATCGGTTGCTAAATCAGTATTTGAGCCCCAGTGTGTGGAATCCTTTATCGGACTTATTTAGTTGTCGATAACTTTTAGTGGTCGATCACAAAAAGTTGTCGACAACTAAATCCCTAGTCTGTGGAGGGTCTTACATCCCAACTACCATGGATTTTAGAGCATCAAGAGTACGAACATGTTTTTAATTTTAAAAGAAGTGAAAACTAGTTTGATATTTAGGTCCGATTTACAAAAGCGCTTAGTGAGTTGTCGAAATTTGAGGTTCGCTATTTTAGAATAATAGCCGACAAAAGGGAGTTTGAAGTAACGTGTATTATTGTCATCAATGTTCCGGCTATTTTGAGGGGAGGACCCGTCAAGATACCGCTTGAAAGTTCTTTCAGTAATATGCGAAGGAAAAGAATTACGTTTTAAAGTGTCGGAAAGTTTCTTAAGATCGTTTTCAAGGCCGTAAGAGGTGTTGTTGATTTTGTAGATGCGTTCAATAAGAAATCGGATAGGCCATCCACTACACCATGAAGAACAAACTTATGGACGAAAACTCCGCTACGCACCTAAAAACTGAAAGCGCTCATCTGGCTCAAAACTATATCTCTTCCTACCGTCCTTTAAGAAATGATCTAAAGAAACACCGCATCCTGCGAACTCTTAAGAACAACTCTAATATTATAATTATTAAGCCTGATAAAGGTTATGGAGTAGTTATTTTAGACCGTAACATTTATTTAGACTCTTGTTTTGATATACTTAATGATAAATCTAAATTCAAACTACCAGACAAAGATCCCACTTTATTAAGAGAAGGTAGACTTAAACGTTTCATTAGTTTACTCAAGAAAAAGCATTCTATTGATAATGATACCTATACTAAGATTTTCCGTAATTACTAAAAGAAGGAGTGACCTAAAACCACCTACAACCACCTACAACCATCTAAAACCAACTACAACCACCTACAACCACCACCTACAACCATCTAAAACCACCTAAAATCACCCACAACCACCTAAAAGCACCTTCAGAATAATATTGTGTGACAATTCGTGAAAATTTAAATGCACACCGGAAATGTTGTCGCATGTCTCGGATGTCATGACCGGGGAAAAACACCAAGAGAATTTTTTACACGTAGTTACTAAAACAAGGGATGACCTACAATGACCTACAATGAGCTACAGTGACCTAAAGTAAGCTGCACTTCACGAGATTACTGTGATGTGGTCTGACCTGGTTCACTGGGAATTGGGGGGGAGGGGGCATCTGTTATATTCGCCTTCATTTGAAACTGCTTAGCAGTCTGATAAAGTCCCCCGCACTGTTCTGGTAAAGTCCCCCTGTTGTAAAGCGCCATGAGTTTAAGACATGAGCGCTATATAAGTAAAAGTTATTATTATTATTATTATTATTATTATTATTATTATTGTTATTATTATTCTTATTAAGTATTTAAGTTCTCTTCTTGCTCCACTTTTACCTAACAAGTATTCGGTCACAGATTCATTCTCTTTTGTTTAAGAGCTCAGGAGTTTCGATGTTAACAGCAAGTTTCTCATTTCCTTTGATGTTGAAAGTCTTTTTACCAATATTCCGTTAAATTAAACTATCAATGTTGCTGTTGATCTTCGATCAAAAAATCCGACCTCAAGAAACTGTTTTCATTCGCTGCAGCTGAGACTCGTTTTCTTTTTAATGGAAAATTTTACATTACATTAATTCACGGCACCCCAACATAAAATTCACTTTCGAAAAAGAGAATAATGGTAAACTCTCCTTTCTTGATATATTTATTGACAACTCTTCGAATGACTGTGTTTTTTCAGTTTTTCATAAAAAAAACCTAAACTGGTCTCCCAACAAATTTCTTTAGTTTTATTCCATCATGCTACAAAATTGGCCTTATCCGAACTCTACAAAATCAACAACACCTCCACCGGCCTTCAAAACGATCTTAAGAAACTTTCCGACACTTTAAAACGTAATTCTTTTCCTTCGCATAATTTTGAAAGAACTTTTAAGTGGTATCTTGAGGGATCCTCCTCTCAAAATAGCCGGAACATTGATGACAATAATACACGTTACTTCAAACTCCATTTTGTCGGCTATTATTTTAAAATAGCGAACCTCAAACTCCGACAACTCACAAAGCGCTTTTGTTAATCGGACCTAAATATCAAACCAGTTTTCACTTCTTTTAAAATTGAAAACATGTTCAGTGTTAAAGATCGTACTCCTGATGTTCTAAAATCCATGGTACTTTATCAATTTTCTTGTGTGGGATGTAATTTCCGTTATATTGGCGAAACTAGTCGCCACTTCTCTACTAGGATAAAAGAAGCACACGGAAAGTGATAAAAACTCGCATATTTTTAAGCATTTCAACACATCTCCTTCTTGTAATAACAAATACTCCCTTTCTTGCTTTAGTATTCTGGATTCTGCTAACAACTCAATTGATTTAAAACTCAAAGAAGCTTTTTATATAAATAAGATCAAAACTGAACTTAACAAACAATTACAGCATTATAACACTTTTCCAGCGTTTTAGTTCACACCTTTGATGTTTGGTGTCACGTTGTAATTAGTACCCGCTTTTGTATTACATCATACTGTAAATATTTTATTCATCTACTTGTCTGTTATATAATTACTCACGTTCTGTTACTCATTGATTGAAGATGGCATAAGCATGCCGAAACATGTCTCTCAAAAAAGTTGTCTATTTCTTACAATATTTGTCGTACTTGCTGCTACTACGACCTTATGAAGTTACATTTCAACTATCATTTATGTGTTTTTAAAATGCACTTCAAGGGGGCTGGTTCTGAATTATTTCATAAATACAACAAATCACTGTGGAAAATGAACGTTTCAGTTTAGCTTTAAGTGTACTTACAAATCGAACAACTCCACCAAGCCCTGGAACTGATCTTCATGAAGCCCCTCAATTTTGTTGTAGTCCATTTTCCTGAAGAAAACACCGTGCAATTTAAGACTGAAACACGCATATGAAGCTGTGGAGGGATGTTTTTAACCTTACTTTATGCTCTAAGGTTTCTTCTTAAATTGCTACAGGGCAATTTTTTCCATCAGTGGGCCAGCTATCTCCCATTTTTTAACATATTTTAGAATTCAGCGAAAAACAATCTTCAGGTAAACAAATTCTAGGCTTCTGTCAAAAAAGAAAAAACAAACAAACAAATAGAAATGATAATAAGACAAAACACTTCTAGCCGCTGAAAATAAATTTGAAATGTAAGTTGTTCTCAACAAAGAATTGACTTACTCGACCTCCTTAAGATGATAGGAATCTCACTTACAAAAATTTTACAGCTGTAATGTTTTTGAAGATGTAAGGCGGTAGATTTCCAAGTTCATTATTTGACAAATCCCTACAAAAAATTTTCATAATTACAAATCTATATTGACTATTATGCAGGTATCAACATCGATTCGTGGAATAAAAATCATTTGCGGCTTTTGAAGAACAACTTTTTCTCAACTTAGCTTACTAAAGTGCAGTTATATAAAGTAACATTCTGTAATTCATCTAAACGGTTGTACAAAAGCCACCCTTGAAAGTTTTATGAAGAAGAATGACATTGGACTAGTGGGACTTCTTTTCTATTTCTTTCCTAATAATATTTTGCCGCCTAGAGAGTGCTTCACCTGTACTGTTCCACCAACAGCAAATGATTCGTGTTTGCAAATTTCGATTTATACGCACTTGTCAGATTTTCAATTTTACCCTTACATGACTGTTAACTGAACATGGCTAGAAAGCTTTGGCGGCTATGTTCTTAGAAGGTTCTGATGACCTCTTTCTGATGACCTTTTTCTTTTCTTTTGTTCAGTGATTGCTTTACTCACAGATGTTCCAGCGCAGTAAGGTTGTCAAAAAGTTCTTCTGGAAGACTCTTTAATTTGTTATTTGACAGATAGCTGTTTGGAGTAAGAAGAGAATAAAGTGCGTGTTAATGCACATTGTTATTTGTAATTCAATAGTAATTAAAAATACATACAGACGCTGTACGAGCAATATATGCGTTCTAGTGAAAATGATCCAACAGTTATTGCGGTGCTTTCGTCTTAGCTGGGTCACTGTTTTTCCTTAAAAGAAGTAAGCAGCTGACAAGTTGAAGCATGCTCTACATTAGGTTCTGCTTTCTGAAGTTGGCAAACGCTGATTTTGTCTCCTATTCCAGTGAATTGTTTACATAGTTACAAATCTAATTACTGAGGAAAGCGTTTCCATGTAACATACAGTTCTCTGAGGTTGTTTAGATCCTGGAATAATTCGGGAGGTAATTCGGTGAAATTGTTGTCTTGCAACCATCTGTATTGAAGAAGAGAAACCTACTTACTTTTCTGAGGTTACAACATGAATATTATGGTTATAGAGATCCAAGGGAGATGAGCGAAAATAACAGAAAAAAAGAATAAGGAACGAAAGGGTAGGAGGAAGGAGGGATGCTCTGCTGTTTGAACACTGTTTTATAGCTGCATTGTACGATCCGCAATAAAACAAATGATCACATTACGTTTCTGACCATATATACTTTACAAAACAGCATAATGCGATTCGATGCAATGCAATGCGATAAGATTCTACATATATGTACTTATTCAATTAATGGAATAGCCGAACTGGAAAATGTTTGGCTCGAGCTCACGGCGTACAGACCCAGGGGAGTGGGTCGGGTCATTTGACGAAATACAAATTTGGCACCACAATATCAACGATAATGGTTACTCGAACTAATACAATGTTAAGAATTCATTTAAAGTTTATCTCAGTTCTTAAATTTTTATCAAAGTATAGTAGCTATTTGCGTCAGAAGATGTCTTGGTCAACCCTTTCCATATATTTTTTTTTTTGACGGCTACCTTCAGTCTTATCAGTTTTTAAGAGCGAGTCCACGAGAAAACCGGGTAGGGGGCGATACACCTAAAATCGCCGATATCGCTCAAACTTACCACAAATACTAAGTATCATGAGTTAACAAATGTGTGAAAATAGTAGGCCAAAATATTTAATTACCTGGGAGATATAGGGCTCCCCCTGAGAAAATCTCCATTTCCTGCATTGTTTGCATAATTAATTGACTGACTTTGCATTACTGCTGTGAAAATCCGATAAGCCATTTGCAAATTCAATCGACTGGATTATGTTCTTTATTTATCAGACTTTTAGAAAATTGGATTGTTTTAATTTTTTCATTTCATGTCTTCCCTTACCTCTCCCTTAAGTAAAGACGGCTTTTTCTGGTTTTGAAAAAATCCAAAAAAGGGCTTTTTAAGGCCCAATATCTCCAATGACCAATTACTTCTGATCATTATTCCTATATGGGCAGTGAAAGCCATTAATGGACGTCTAAAATCAGTAATAAAATTTCGGGGCGACGCTTTTCATAACCCGTGCTGATCTGAAATTAACATCTAACTCCCGCTTTTTAGTCCATATCATCAAACTTCTGTATAACCACATCTTTGTGAAGGTGTAGTCTGATCGTCCGGGTGAGTGTAGTCCTGAGAAAGACTGTTGTCGGTGGTAGTGACTGACGTTTCGACAACCTGTGCGGAAGTCATCATCAGAGTCAAGTGAATGACTTGTTTTATTTGTTTTTATTTGTTTTTATTTTACTTGTTTTATTAAGTTAAAATAATTTGAAATTTACAAGAAATCTCCCAGCGAGTGTCGTTTAAACATAAACGAGGAGGGAGTCTTTGAATAGCGCAAGTTGAACCCCTTTTGAGAACTTTTTTCGCAGCCATATTTGGATTATTCTCGAGGAAACGCAGCGGTTGATGATGAACATCAAGGGCGCATGTAGTCGAACTTTCTGACAAAAGAAATCTAGGAAGAAACTTGATAGTACATACGTGTCTCTGTGGTGCCTCAGTTGCCACTTTTGGCTTGATATCATTTGTTAGATTAGTAGCCATTATATCAACAATGTGCCAAATTCGATTTGCTTCCGTTGCCTTGTTGAAATATTAAACGCGGTGAGAGATCTCGGAAAGATCGATCATAATGATTGGTCTTTTACGGCGTGATGCTTATCGACTTACATGATATGTGTTGGTGGAAAAAAGATGATTTATGCCCTTATAGCTTATGCAAATCCAAAGGACAGTTCGCCATCTTTGATCAGATCGCGTCTGGAATTTTGTTCAGCGGTCAACTTTAACATTCATTTGGCATGTTGTGTTTCCAGTGTACAGAGTTTAAAATGTATCAAAGATTTAAGGCTACCAAAATATTTGAGTTGTTATTTGTTAAGCTTGACATAGTTGCTGGTTCACCGAAAAACAAATAAGCCGGCGATATATTGGTCTCCTCTCAGCACAAGAGAAAAAAAAGGTTAAAAGAAACTGACACGTATCTAGAAATCACTTATATATTTTATCCGAGGTTTACTGGGCACATTTGATATGTAATCTCTTGGTGTGTACTGTCATATCTGGCCTCGGTGTGCATAATATATTCTGGCAGCCTCTTTGCCCTAGCCACATTGTAACTGGTTATATATCATACCTGCTCGCCTGCTAAATAATATTGTCGGCTTGGTAAAGGATGACGCAGCGTTGATCACGTGGACGGGGGGGAACTAGGAGAAATCACGAAATCAAGGGATCGTTTTGCAACCTTCCAACATTGTATATGTTTGGAAATCAGCAATATTTCTTTTCAGTAAAGGACAAAGATACATCAATGTTAAACTTATCCAATTCAGTGAAAAATGATTATTTTTCAGTTTATTTTCAGTTTTCAGTTTTCAGGATCAGTTTAAGAGAAGATATCTATCAGACTTTAATGCCACAATGCTAGTCACACTACCACCGACTTTCTGTGGTCGAAGATATATCCTATTCAAGACTTAAGGTTACTTCCCTCTTTCACTGGTGCCCGTAGGAAAAAAAATCGCGCCATTTTCATTAAATCCAAGCAAACTACGATAAATTTACAACAAATTACAATAAAAAATATTTCAAGTGAGTTTTTTTTTTAAAAAGTGTGAGGAGTCGGTAAGGTGTGAATCGATCGAGGGTTCATCTTGCCGCAGCACAAGCAAAATGTCTACGGAGTCTTATTCACAAGGCATCGATCAACAAAAGTATGTCAGGCTTTTTTCAATATTCTTTAATCAATTGCTTTGCCAACTGTGCATTTTAACATTTCCGGACTTTAAGGAGTTCGGGGAAGCATAGAATCTGCCCTACTTGAATCACTAAGAAAAGTAGAAGTGTCTACGCACGAAAGAAGTTTTCTTCCGAGTTTTGATGTTAACATTAGTGGGCTGTTGGTTATTATTTGTCACCTGTAAGAGCGGCTATTACACTTCAGTCTGATACTTAGTACGAAATTGATTGTTAACCCCCCCCCTTTCCTCGCCCAACCTTTCAGTAATAATCTGCACCTTTGCAATTGACCAATTTCTAAGGTACATCTCGACGAAAAGCCAGATATTACATTAGACAGCTGCAAGAGATTACATATCAAATGTAAGCAGAAAACCGCGGATAAAATATGTAAGCGATTTCTATATACGTGTCAGCTTTTTTAACCATTTCTTTTTCCTTGTGTTGAGAGGAGACCAATATATTACCGGCTTATTTGTTTCTCGGTGAACCAGCAACTATCTCAAGCTTAACAAATAACTACTCAAATATTTTGGTAGCCGTAAATCTTTGATACATTTTGAACTTTGCAGACTAAACACACAACATGCCAAATGAATCTCAAAGTTAACCGCTGAACAAAATTCCAGACGCGATCTGATCAAAGAAGGTGAACTGTCCTTTTGATTTACATCAGCTTTAAGGGCACCAAATCATCTTTTTGCCACCAACACCTATCTTACACAACGAATATATGAAATTCATATATCTGAACTGCGGTTATAGAAAAGTATTTGTACACGATCCTCGCAGTAAAGAGCACTATTTAAGCAATACTGAAGATCGGACCTGAAAAAACTCAGGCCTGTACGGGATTCGAACCACTGACCTCTGCGATACTAGTGCAGTGCTCTACCAATTGAGCTAACAAGTCAACTGGGAGCAGGTCATCAGTTTTCTAGAGGTATGATAGATATAGAACATAGCCCAGTTAATTGAATTTGCAAATGGCTTTTCGCATTGTCACAGTAGCAATGAAAAGTTAGCTAATCAATTATACAAAAAGTGCAGGAAATGGGGGTTTTCCCAAGGGGACCTTATATCTCCCAGGGAATGAAATATTTTGATCTATTATTTTCACCCATTTGTTAACTCATGACAATTAGCATTTTTGGCAAGTTTGAGCCAAATCGGGTATTTGAGGTCTATCGCCCCAGCTTAGTTCTGCCCGGCTTTCTCATGGACACGCTCTAAACCTTTCGGAGACTTTTACAATTTGACTAGTTTCAAAATATAATCAGTTTTGTTTGTTAAACTGTTCTAACATAGGCAGCATATGTCACTAAAAGAGATCGTAATACACAGCGATCCAGCAAGGAGAAATGATAAACTGTTACCTTGTATGATTTGTACAACAATAATTGATAATTTATACAACAATAATTATATATCTCCTTACAGCTCCGTTAAATCAGTCATATTTTTGAAGGTACTTCCTTTTAATTCTTTCATGTCGTTGTCATTCAGGCGTCTGCGTTAGTTACAATATAGAACTATTAACAGAGTTAATATATCCCTGAAAAGTATTTTTCTGGGTAGGGGAAATCGCTGAGACTTTCCAGGGCTGTTGTCCCTGACAATTATTGATGTTTTGACAATGAAGCAAAATTGATCAGTCTCTAAACTCAATGTCTGTACTAACTTCATCTTGAATACTCATCTAACCACACTACATTACACAAAGATAAGGTGTGGGTTGTAATTGAATTCTTTTATTAAAAGAAATTTTTTGAAAATATTTTAATAGACACATGATTATGCCTTAAAAATAGAATGAATCTCATAAAAGGCCTAGTTAATGTGGATATATAAAGGATATATTATCCTTTATATATCCACATTAACTGTAAATTTCGCTTTTTCTCACCTATCGTGCATATTGTATAACAACGACCTATTGTAATCAGCACCTACCCTTTTGAATATAGATCAGCGTATATATAAATTAGCCCACAGGGGTTTTTCATTAAATCTGTCTGACGAGTGCGAAAGCACGAAACTCAGAGTTGCAAGGAATCATGTGTGTTTCATTTTAGTCAGTTTGAATTGTATTTATATACATACACACACACACACACACACACACACACACACATATATATATATATATATATATAACTGCAGACAGGGCGCACACTGTTCCGACCTATGTGGGTCTCGTCAGTGCAGTGCAGACTCTGGGCCAAGCTCTGGAATAAACCATTGCCTGGGCGCTACACTTGTGGGACCAAGTGCAGGCATCTTGCCATGCGAGAGTGCTCAAATCACAACTAAGGTGATGAGCTTCGCCCGAAGGCTAGGTGCATGGCAACCCCAGTGTAAAGTGCTCAATCGCAAGGTAGCCAAAAGGCAAAGCCAAGCGAGAGCTATCTAACTGCATATACATATATATACATATGTATATATATATATGGATATATATATATATATATATAACTAACTGCAGACAGTACTGTTTCGGCCTTCTGGGCCTCATCAGTGCAGTGCTAATGCTAGGATGGAGGAGAACCAATATGGTCACCCCAAACGATCCAACCTTTGTGGTATCGTCTATAGCTCTTTGGCATACAAAGCTTTGCTTTCATGTCCAAATTGAGCACTCTAACTAGGATGAGTCATTGCTCTGCAATTGCGCATGCTCGCTAGTGTACTCTAGTTTGAGCACTCTGGCATGGCTTAGACGATACCACAAAGGTTGGATCGTTTGGGGTGACCATATTGGTTCTCCTCCATCCTAGCATTAGCACTGCACTGATGAGGCCCAGAAGGCCGAAACAGTACTGTCTGCAGTTATATTTATATATAGATATATATATATATATATATATATATATATATATATATATATATACATATATATATGTATGTATGTATGTATAAATAGAATAAATGTTTGAAAAGAAAATTTGCCCTGAGCGAGATTTGAACCCACGTCCCCCTGTTACTAGTCAGGTGTGATGATGGTGTAGTGGTCATTCAAACATTTATTCTATTTAAGTATGATTATCTGGGGTGTACAGGGTCAGGGTTTCCCTTGTATGAATTTATATATGTATGTATATATATGCAATTCAAACTGACTAAATGAAACACACATGATTCCCTACAACTCTGAGTTTATATGTATGTATATATATATACAATTCAAACTGACTAAAATGAAACCCACATGATTCCCCGCAACTCAGAGTTCGATGCTTTTGCACTCGTCCGACAGATTTAATGGAAAACATTTCTGTGGGCTAATAACCTTAATATTTATATATATTAAAGTTACTCACAATTGATGCAACCTCGTGTTATTGTCAAAGATTCCCAGGGGCAGGTTGTTTAACTGCCCTTCAGACAAGAACCTGTCGATAGAGTCCACATACATAAGTGCTGTAAAGCATTTTTAAGCAATACAATACCAAAACACTTAGTAGTTAGTCAGGTAAACCCAATCTTGAAGGAAAAATTTAGGGATTGGACTATTGACTATTTCTTGTAATAACTGCGATTTCAGCTCATTTTTTTCTTATCATTTTTCATTCCTTGATAAGCTATAAGATGAATTCTCTGCGTAGACTGATTCATAGTGAAAACCAAATGCGTGTAGCTAGTGCATCGTTTCTCTTTCTTTATGTACCAATTATGCTATTATTAGAATTTGTGAAGTGAGCTAAGAAATTGTCTTGGCAGAGAATTCATTGTTTGTAAAACTATGACCTTCATTTAAAGCTTACTGAAAATCACAGCCAGTTAAAGTGAGCTGTGTAATCAGGTGTCTTCTAGCGGAGGACATTTGGTAATTAATAGTGAAAACTTCATGATTTCTTAACGTCCTTTGAAGATTGATGAGCATATTGATAGAAAGGCTGGAATAATTTTCAAATAATGGCAGGTGCGGGGGAACTGGGGAAATACGAAACGGAACACAGAAACTAGGATCACATGTCCCTTCCCCTTAAGAATGGGCTAAGTTTTCAAATTTCACCAGGCTCAGTGTGGAGGTTCTTCAAGGTCTCCACGAACCCTTTTTATCTACTGTAGTGTCTCGGACATATCTTCGATTTGTGATGTCTTCATTTATGATATATGCCCAACAATCCTATCCACTTTTACTAAATTAAGCCGCATGATGCCAATCTGTTCACAGCTGCACCTGGACATGTATTCCTAATTGTAGCGTTGAGATTTTCTTTAAGCATCTTTACTGCGTTAAGTTGCTTAAGAGGCCATAGTGTTCTTATGATAACCATAGGGCATGTTAAAAGTGACAGAGTCAATGAGTTAAAAGCTATAAAGGAAAATTTTTATTGTAATTCTTTATTGTCACTTTTACGGACTTGAGTAGTCAAAACCCCTACTTACAGCCACTGCAATTCAGTATTTGTACTGAAAATATCTGACGGCAATTCTTTCAACGGGTTACCGGACAGGTAGCTGCAGGTGCATTATCAACAAAAAGGTTAAAAGTGCATTTAAAACAATTAATTGTTGAGATATTTTTAAGCACTTCAAAGCTAGAAACCTCTAAAGGAGAAAGGTAATAACACCCGGAAATATATGAGATACAGGTTTTAGTATTTTCCAAGGCTCGCTGAGAGTGGTTTGCGTGAAGGAGCGATGACAGTACTAGATCAGGTGGCCTGGGTTCCAGCCCGCTGCCAAGGTACTCATTAAATTCTTTCCGTTTGTTCCTCCAATTCCAATCCATGACTGTGTTCTTTAAAGGACTGAATGGTTTCCCTCCCGACAGTAGAGTTTTTTCACCTCTCTATGTTAGATTTTTTCTTGGTTTATTTTGCCCTGTTTAATCTATCACCTTGGGATTGTCGTGGTATTTCATTATTAATACATGGCGATGTCTTTTAAAACTAAGATTAATAAATAGACAAATAAATAATTACAAATTGTGATGCAATTAAATCTTACAAGCATGAATTGCTCTCGATACATACAGGCACTTTTCACCTTAATTGATTGAAAGACCTATGCCGAAGGTTTCAGATAGGTGTGTGTAAGATCTAAACACCAAATCATTAGCGCCTTCAGTTTTATTTTGTTTTCTTTTTGTACGCCGTTTCGTGCAAGAATGTTATCACGTTCGCCATAGGAGAAGGCATACTAGTCATGCCGTTTTTTAGTCCCGTGGGTTTCATGATATCCCGCAGGTATCGATCCGAAACCAGACCAATTTCACCTATTCAACGCTATCTTGGGCTGACTGACACACATGGCTTCAATTTCATGCGAGAGCATTAAATCATTCTCGAAGTGAAGTTCCGTGGAGTTGAATCGCTTTTAACTGGATTCCATGGGTAAACACGTAGAGAAATTGAACCATGTAACCGAAAGAAATGAATGACTTTAAACTAGAACCTAGCCACCATTCGGTGTTTTAAGGTTTAGTGTACACTGGATTTTCTTAGGGCGAGACAAAAATATCCATTCCTATGCTAAATATATCGAACATACTTAACAAGGATGATATATAATTACAACCAGTTACTTTTTTATCGCTCGTGTGGAATATATCAGTACAAAAATTAGTGTAATTTATTATTTTGTTAGTTAAAGTTAATATTTATCACTTTCAATTGATAGAGGTAGTTTCTCATTTAGTTCGTTTCGCTCGTTGGAGGCGGTAGTTCGTTTTCACATCCAGTTCAGCCGTAAGTAAACCCAGTAAAAAATTATCAGCGCATTTGAAATTTCCTTAGCTAAACTTCCAGATGAACTGAAATTTTCAACCAGCACGCAGCGATCTCACGGAAATATCGTCGAATAATGCCCGAGACGAAGTCGAGGGGATTATTGGATAATATTCACCGAACCTGAGGCGAATAATTGTTGTAGTATAATTTCAGAGCTGAACAATAG